>NC_069499.1:1497029064-1497296564 GCF_027579735.1 Bombina bombina
TTAAAAATACTTAGGACATATTCCCTTATGTGAAGAACATAGGAATGTCAAATATTTACCATAGATAATCACTTTGTTAAATGTGAATATTGCATATAAATGATTTTACATGTTTCAGCTACTTGACTGCAAAGGGCTCCAATGCACTTATATATGTGTCTATATAAGAATACATGTATTTATGAGTTTATGTGTTTATATTTGGATTTAAATACATATATACACATTTAAATACATAAATATATATGTACAAACATATACAGTATATACATAAATATATATATATGTATGTATATATATATATATATATACATATATATTTATGTAAATACATAGATATAAATATGTAGACATGTATGTATCTCTATGTTAAAGTCGTTTGAGTCCTATTTTTTCTAAAACTTGAGACCGCACATCTTTGAGCTCTTATAACTTTTTCAAGCAAAATAGTTTTTTAATAATTTTATCAGACAGTGTTAATACGAGTGCTGTAACTGTGCTGTACAGTACAATGTATTTTTGTGACACTTTCTGTTCAAGCGCAACAACCAGAGCTCTGAAGTCACGCTAACCTGATGCACATTAAATTCAATTGCGCTCGAGCAAACGTGTTCACTTTCAATTTGTAATTTGCGTGCTACTTCTGATGCACACAATCCCTTTAAGAGCATCTTTCAGAGATCACATGATACCAACCAATGGAAAAAAATATACATGGAAACTGATGTAACCAGAGGACAATTAAAGGTGCAATTTCTTTTTAAATAAGCAATTTTCTTTCTTTTGCGCTTTACATCAAACAAGTATCAAAAATATTATTATTTATTTTACTTTATTTCAGTTTTTTACCCTACAGCTTCGCCTGTATCATCCTTTGTCCTGCATAGTCTCCTGCATTTGTACAAGTGCATCTTCTTTTCCACCTTTTTATATATTAATATTCTTATATTTTGAATGGATAATCTAGATTTTCCCCACACATATTTTTCCCTCCCATTATTTTCATATAATTTGTGTTTATACTAATGTTTTTTGTGCTAGTATTACTCTAACCTTTTATTATTCAGCTCTTAGTTCTTAAGACAGGGCTCGACAAATCCATGAGCCAGGTAGCCACTGGCGCCTAGAATTACCCCTGGCTCCTAACATTTTTAGTTAATCTCTATATATCTATATACAAATACCACTGTCTGGCCCCTAAAAAGTATGTCTGGCTCCTAAATATTCATACTGGCTCCTAGATTTCTCAACCCCTTTCTTAAAAGATTACATCCTCTGACTCATAGGGCTGGACTGGAAATAAAAAAGCAACCGTGGAAAAATCTTAAGACCAGCCCTATTTTCTGTTGAGTCTATAGAATGCATAAACACCATTTTTCTCAAGGGGGATTACAGGGATATTTTTTTCTCCAGAATTACATTCTATTAGTTTGTAATAAGAACAATTGCCAGATTGTTGTTATATAGGCAGACTACAACCTAATTTTATCCATGACTCCATAGTGTGATCTGGAAAAGGCACAGGTAAAGCGCCAATCTGTCTCACTAAACACTAGTAACCATTCTAGGAGGAGATTTACTAATATGGTACATGGTCTAGGAAATAAAACCTACATGGAAATATTTTTTGACCTTAATATGTTTAGCTCAGAGGAGAAAAGAAGAGAGATCATAAAGCTGCATCACCATCAGCTCCACCTCCTTAAACTGTAGCTGGCCTTTCAATCTTCTCAACATCAAGATCTTCCAAAAAATGGGTACAATTGTTTTAATTGGATGATAGTTTCTACAGGCTGTAATAAAATGTACGTACATCTGTCAGATACCATTAAATTAAGACAAATACCTTCTGTTGCAGAAGCTAATCCAAACACAAAGTTCCAGGAGTCCCTGGGATATAGGTCAATCATGGTTGCACCAACAACACAGAATGCATCTGCTGGTTTTCCTTTCTTCAGGTATCTTAAAAGATCTCCTAAGAATCAAAGAGAGATGTTATTTCAAGAAAATAAATTCAGGAAGCAAATAGTGATCACAATAAACTTTATTTACAATGCCACTGGTCTTAATTCACTGAACTTTCAAGTGGTGTTAAACTTTCAAATCAAGATAAATTTGGATTCTGCATTTAGTGTAGGGGATTTTGCTGAGAAACTGCCATTCATGACTGGGTATTGCGAAAGAGTCATTAAATATTCATTAGAGGCAGTAGCCGACCTACTCAACAGAGGGCCCTGGTGCAAAATTGGTTTTGGGCCCCCAAAGTTAACTCAGTAGTAAATAATAGTAATAATATACATTCTGCTCTGAATAATGATGTTGAGGTTGGATAGATAGATAGATAGATAGATAGATAGATACTGCACTAATAAATGCCTTTCCAGCATTAAGATTGTATACTTTTTTCACATGGCTATGTATAGACTGGATGCTATGGGCCCCCCTAGCACTTAGGCCCTGGTATCACTGCACCTGCTGCACCAATGGTAGTTCCACTCCTGATTAGGGGTGTGGTTTGTTATGTCATGGTCTTAAAAACTTCATTAAAGGGACATTGTACTTTAAAATGATTCCCCTTTAATGTGTTCCAAATGACCTGCTTTACCTGCTGGAAAGTATTAAACTGTTTACAAACAGCTCCTTTAGCTTTATTTTGTCATACTGCAGTAATGGATATAGAAAAGTTATATGACTGTTATGTTGTCTATAACATACCTCTACTATTTCCCCACATATTTTAATACTCTATCGTACGCATTAGGCATATTTATATTGCAAATTGTGGGTTTACAAATTGCTATAGGATTGATCTTGCAATAATGCCGATATTAATGCTATGCTCTTTGTTTTGCATGCAAGCATATGGAACGGTATACTACTTGGCCCATCGTTCCCTTAGTAATTATGCTTGTGTACAGGCTACCCATTCATGCGATCAGATCGTATGCCTGTTCATTAATCACCCCTGATGGTGCCTTAAACACTGTAGTACATGCTTTAAGTTTTCCACATAGCAATTTCCCTAACACTATAATACATGCCACATATGGGCGGAGCTAATTTGCTCCGGTGTCCACACAGTCACTGCCTCTTACCAGGACATACACTATTGGCATCGTTGACAACGATTATGGTAAGCAGTAGCTGTGGATTATATACATTATGACTGCCCTTCGCCACCGTTTTGATAGAGGATACTCAGATACAATATGTCCCTGTTTAAGTTTGTAGTTAGAACATCTATTATTTACTGATCAACACAGACACATCATTTTATATAGGTTAGTTTATACAACTTTTTGGTAAACACTTTTTTGTAACTTGCATTTGATCAATGTCTAATAACAAGCACTTTGGTATTCTCACATATCAACAATGATTGTTTGTATTTTGGTGGGTGAAGTTTTGTATCAACATTTGTATCCCTATGGTAACCCCTTTTTTTGGCGCAGTTTCTGTTGGGGGAGGGATCTAATTCTGTTTATAAGCTTGCATGTTTTTCCTCACTCTTGTTGGTCTGATGAAGGGGTGAATACCCCGAAACGTCACTGTAATAAAATTGTGTTATACACTTGATAAGACCAGAGAGTGTTTTGTCTATTAGCTCTATTTACCACTCCTAGCACCCTGGCATATGAAGTTTGTTAGTGGGAGTGCACTATAAATAATATAATCTATACAATTTGGTTAATGGAAGCAAATTAAATCCAATGAAGGGTTGAATGGTTGCCTGAGAATCCTCCTCTGTCACAGAGTCTCACCCACTTAAGGGGCAATAGTCCTATTTCTTCGGAGGGGAGCTAAATAACCCCAGAGCAAGCCACACAGAAATGTAAGCATAATGTGTTAAACACATTGTGGGGTGATCACACAGCAGGACCGCTGACAGACTTGCATTTAGTGTATTATAGGAAGTGTCACTGCCCAATACTAGAGGATCTCACTATCCCTCTAACCAGATTGTGCTCTAGCTCCTTCCACCAGCAGCATCAGTGTTTACTGAAGCATTTATGTTCTCTGTCCAGAGGGAACTTAGTTCCTCCTGCAAAAATAGTGCAAAAAACTCTGTTCCCATGCGTTCCCGCCCGACTTGACCCCTGGGTTTGCTATTAAAAGAGGTTGCTGCTTGTTTTACCCGCCACATTAATGGCACTAACTACTCTTAACTGGCACAGGACCAGCCTATCAAGAGGGCTGTCAATTACGCCCAACAATCACACCAAAGAACCAACTCACATTGATAAAGTTCCAGTGACACATAAGTAGAGATGTGAAGGCTTTAGGCTGCTAGATTGCGAGCACTGCAGTTGCATCTCTAGGTGATCAGAGAGATCAAATTTTTAACCCTTTACCTCTCAAATCAAATGTGAGATGTTTACTGTTCATGAACAATGCTTGAACTCCTGAATTAAAGTGAAGGTCAATTTTGATGAATTAGTGCCCGGTTTTTAATAATCCTATTAAAAACAAGGGCACTTTAATTCATCAAAATTGCCATTTCACTCGTTTTCTTCTAAAATGTACCTTTTAATCCTGACAGATCCGCTCCAGCGATTCTTACGTCAGAAATGACGAATCCGGCTTCCTCCAGTCACGGCTTTCCCCCCGGGGGATCATGGCCTGAGGCAACGCTGTGATTGGAGGAAGACGCTCGTCATTTTGGACCCACGAAGAGGGCTTGCGATGCACAGAAGGAGCGCTGCAGCGGCTGTCAGGATTAATAGGTAAGTATTTGAAGAAAACGAGTGAAAACATAATTTATGTAAGAACTTACCTGATAAATTCATTTCTTTCATATTAGCAAGAGTCCATGAGCTAGTGACGTATGGGATATACATTCCTACCAGGAGGGGCAAAGTTTCCCAAACCTCAAAATGCCTACAAATACACCCCTCACCACACCCACAAATCAGTTTAACGCATAGCCAAGAAGTGGGGTGATAAGACAAAAGTGCGAAAGCATAAAAAATAAGGAATTGGAATAATTGTGCTTTATACAAAAAAATCATAACCACCACAAAAAGGGTGGGCCTCATGGACTCTTGCTAATATGAAAGAAATGAATTTATCAGGTAAGTTCTTACATAAATTATGTTTTCTTTCATGTAATTAGCAAGAGTCCATGAGCTAGTGACGTATGGGATAATGACTACCCAAGATGTGGATCTTCCACGCAAGAGTCACTAGAGAGGGAGGGATAAAATAAAGACAGCCAATTCCGCTGAAAATAATCCACACCCAAAATAAAGTTTAAATCTTATAATGAAAAAAACTGAAATTATAAGCAGAAGAATCAAACTGAAACAGCTGCCTGAAGTACTTTTCTACCAAAAAACTGCTTCAGAAGAAGAAAATACATCAAAATGGTAGAATTTAGTAAAAGTATGCAAAGAAGACCAAGTTGCTGCTTTGCAAATCTGATCAACCGAAGCTTCATTCCTAAACGCCCAGGAAGTAGAAACTGACCTAGTAGAATGAGCTGTAATCCTTTGAGGCGGAGTTTTACCCGACTCGACATAAGCATGATGAATTAAAGATTTCAACCAAGATGCCAAAGAAATGGCAGAGGCCTTCTGACCTTTCCTAGAACCGGAAAAGATAACAAATAGACTAGAAGTCTTTCGGAAATTCTTAGTAGCTTCAACATAATATTTCAAAGCTCTAACTACATCCAAAGAATGCAATGATCTCTCCTTAGAATTCTTAGGATTAGGACACAATGAAGGAACCACAATTTCTCTACTAATGTTGTTAGAATTCCCAACCTTAGGTAAAAATTTAAAAGAAGTTCGCAACACCGCCTTATCCTGAAAAGGAGACTCACAAGAAAGAGCAGATAATTCAGAAACTCTTCTAGCAGAAGAGATGGCCAAAAGAAACAAAACTTTCCAAGAAAGTAATTTAATGTCCAGTGAATGCATCGGTTCAAACGGAGGAGCTTGAAGAGCCCCCAGAACCAAATTCAAACTCCAAGGAGGAGAAATTGACTTAATAACAGGTTTTATACGAATCAAAGCTTGTACAAAACAATGAATATCAGGAAGATTAGCAATCTTTCTGTGAAAAAGAACAGAAAGAGCAGAGATTTGTCCTTTCAAGGAACTTGCAGACAAACCTTTATCCAAACCATCCTGAAGAAACTGTAAAATTCTCGGAATTCTAAAAGAATGCCAGGAAAAATGATGAGAAAGACACCAAGAAATGTAAGTCTTCCAGACTTGGTAATATATCTTCCTAGATACAGATTTACGAGCCTGTAACATAGTATTAATCACAGAGTCAGAGAAACCTCTTTGACTAAGAATCAAGCGTTCAATCTCCATACCTTTAAATTTAAGGATTTGAGATCCTGATGGAAAAAAGGGCCTTGCGACAGAAGGTCTGGTCTTAACGGAAGAGTCCACGGTTGGCAAGAGGCCATCCGGACAAGATCCGCATACCAAAACCTGTGAGGCCAAGCTGGAGCCACCAGCAGAACAAACGAGCATTCCTTCAGAATCTTGGAGATTACTCTTGGAAGAAGAACTAGAGGTGGAAAGATATAGGCAGGATGATACTTCCAAGGAAGTGACAATGCATCCACTGCTTCCGCCTGAGGATCCCTGGATCTGGACAGATACCTGGGAAGTTTCTTGTTTAGATGAGAAGCCATCAGATCTATTTCTGGAAGTCCACACATTTGAACAATCTGAAGAAATACCTCTGGGTGAAGAGACCATTCGCATGGATGTAACGTTTGGCGACTGAGATAATCCGCTTCCCAATTGTCTATACCTGGGATATGAACCGCAGAAATTAGACAGGAGCTGGATTCCACCCATACCAGTATTCGAGATACTTCTTTCATAGCCAGAGGACTGTGAGTCCCTCCTTGATGATTGATATATGCCACAGTTGTGACATTGTCTGTCTGAAAACAAATGAACGATTCTCTCTTTAGAAGGGGCCATGACTGAAGAGCTCTGAAAATAGCACGGAGTTCCAAAATATTGATTGGTAATCTCACCTCCTGAGATTCCCAAACCCCTTGTGCTGTCAGAGACCCCCAAACAGCTCCCCAACCTGTCAGACTTGCATCTGTTGAAATCACAGTCCAGGTCGGAAGAACAAAAGAAGCCCCCTGAACTAAACGATGGTGATCTGTCCACCACGTCAGAGAGTGTCGTAATCTGTTTTAAAGATATCAATTGAGATATCTTTGTGTAATCCCTGCACCACTGGTTCAGCATACAGATCTGAAGAGGTCGCATGTGAAAACGAGCAAAGGGGATCGCGTCCGATGCAGCAGTCATAAGACCTAGAATTTCCATGCATAAGGCTACCGAAGGGAATGATTGAGACTGAAGGTTTCGACAAGCTGAAATCAATTTTAGACGTCTCTTGTCTGTCAGAGACAGAGTCATGGACACTGAATCAATCTGGAAACCTAAAAAGGTTACCCTTGTCTGAGGAATCAATGAACTTTTGGGTAAATTGATCCTCCAACCATGATCTTGAAGAAACAACACCAGTCGATTCGTATGAGATTCTGCTAAATGTGAAGACTGAGCAAGTACCAAGATATCGTCCAAATAAGGAAAAACCACAATACCCTGTTCTCTGATTACAGACAGAAGGGCACCGAGAACCTTTGTAAAAATTCTTGGAGCTGTTGCTAGGCCAAACGGCAGAGCCACAAACTGGTAATGCTTGTCTAGGAAAGAGAATCTCAGAAACTGATAGTGATCTGGATGAATCGGAATATGCAGATATGCATCCTGTAAATCTATTGTGGACATAAAGTGCCCTTGCTGAACAAAAGGCAGAATAGTCCTTATAGTTACCATTTTGAATGTTAGTATCCTTACATAATGATTCAATATTTTTAGATCCAGAACTGGTCTGAAGGAATTCTCCTTCTTTGGTACAATGAAGAGATTTGAATAAAACCCCAGCCCCTGTTCCAGAACTGGAACTGGCATAATTACTCCAGCCAACTCTAGATCTGAAACACATTTCAGAAATGCTTGAGCCTTCGCTGGATTTATTGGGACACGGGAAAGAAAAAATCTCTTTGCAGGAGGCCTTATCTTGAAGCCAATTCTGTACCCGTCTGAAACAATGTTCTGAATCCAAAGATTGTGAATTGAATTGATCCAAATTTCTTTGAAAAAACGTAATCTGCCCCCTACCAGCTGGGCTGGAATGAGGGCGTACCTTCTTGTGGACTTGGGAGCTGGCTTTGGTTTTCTAAAAGGCTTGGATTTATTCCAGATTGGAGATGGTTTCCAAACTGATACCGCTCCTGAGGGTGAAGGATCAGGCTTTTGTTCCTTACTGTGACGAAAGGAACGAAAACGATTATTAGACCTAAATTTACCTTTAGATTTTTTATCCTGTGGTAAAAAAGTTCCTTTCCCACCAGTAACAGTTGAAATAATAGAATCCAACTGTGAACCAAATAATGTATTACCCTGGAAAGAAAGGGAAAGCAAAGTTGACTTAGAAGACATATCAGCATTCCAAGTTTTAAGCCATAAAGCTCTTCTAGCTAAAATAGCTAGAGACATATACCTGACATCAACCCTAATGATATCAAAGATGGCATCACAAATAAAGTTATTAGCATGTTGAAGAAGATTAACAATGCTATGAGAATTATGATCTGTTACTTGTTGCGCTAAAGCTTCTAACCAAAAAGTTGAAGCTGCAGCAACATCCGCTAAAGATATAGCAGGTCTAAGAAGATTACCTGAACATAAGTAAGCTTTTCTTAGAAAGGATTCAATTTTCCTATCTAAAGGATCTTTAAAAGAAGTACTATCTGCCGTAGGAATAGTAGTACATTTAGCAAGAGTGGAGATAGCCCCATCAACCTTAGGGATTTTGTCCCAAAACTCTAACCTGTCAGATGGCACAGGATATAATTGCTTAAAACGTTTAGAAGGAGTAAATGAATTACCCAAATTATTCCATTCCCTGGAGATTACTTCAGAAATAGCATCAGGGACAGGAAAAACTTCTGGAATAACTACAGGAGATTTAAAAACCTTATTTAAACGTTTAGATTTAGTATCAAGAGGACCAGAATCCTCTATTTCTAAAGCAATTAAGACTTCTTTAAGTAAAGAACGAATAAATTCCATTTTGAATAAATATGAAGATTTATCAGCATCAACCTCTGAAACAGAATCCTCTGTATCAGAGGAATCATTATCAGAATCAGAATGACGATGTTCATTTAAAAATTCATCTGAAAAATGAGAAGTTTTAAAAGACCTTTTACGTTTACTAGAAGGAGGAATAACAGACATAGCCTTCTTAATGGATTTAGAAACAAAATCTCTTATATTAACAGGAACACTCTGAGTATTAGATGTTGATGGAACAACAACAGGTAATGTAACATTACTAAAGGAAATATTATCTGTATTAACAAGTTTGTCATGGCATTCATTACAAACAACAGCTGGAGGAACAGATACCACAAGTTTACAGCAGATACACTTAACTTTGGTAGATCCAGCACCAGGCAGCGATTTTCCAGAAGTATCTTCTGACTCGGGGTCAACCTGTGACATCTTGCAATATGTAATAGAAAAAACAACATATAAAGCAAAATTGATCAAATTCCTTAAATGACAGTTTCAGGAATGGGAAAAAATGCCAGTGAACAAGCTTCTAGCAACCAGAAGCAATAAATAATGAGACTTAAATAATGTGGAGACAATAGTGACGCCCATATTTTTTAGCGCCAAAAAAGACGCCCAAATTATTTGTCGCCTAAATGCTTTTGGCGCCAAAAATGACGCCACATCCGGAACACCGACACTTTTGGCGCAAAAAAACGTCAAAAATGACGCAACTTCCGGCGACACGTATGACGCCGGAAACAGAAAAAAAAATTTTGCGCCAAAAAAGTCCGCGCCAAGAATGACGCAATAAAATGAAGCATTTTCAGCCCCCGCGAGCCTAATAGCCCACAGGGAAAAAGTCAAATTATAAGGTAAGAAAAAAATTGATTAATTCATATGCATTATCCCAAATATGAAACTGACTGTCTGAAATAAGGAATGTTGAACATTCTGAGTCAAGGCAAATAAATGTTTGAACACATATATTTAGAACTTTATATAAAAGTGCCCAACCATAGCTTAGAGTGTCACAGAAAATAAGAATTACTTACCCCAGGACACTCATCTACATGTAGTAGAAAGCCAAACCAGTACTGAAACGAGAATCAGCAGAGGTAATGGTATATATAAGAGTATATCGTCGATCTGAAAAGGGAGGTAAGAGATGAATCTCTACGACCGATAACAGAGAACCTATGAAATAGACCCCGTAGAAGGAGATCACTGCATTCAAATAGGCAATACTCTCCTCACATCCCTCTGACATTCACTGCACGCTGAGAGGAAAACCGGGCTCCAACCTGCTGCGGAGCGCATATCAACGTAGAATCTAGCACAAACTTACTTCACCACCTCCATAGGAGGCAAAGTTTGTAAAACTGATTTGTGGGTGTGGTGAGGTGTGTATTTGTAGGCATTTTGAGATTTGGGAAACTTTACCCCTCCTGGTAGGAATGTATATCCCATACGTCACTAGCTCATGGACTCTTGCTAATTACATGAAAGAAATTACAATTTTGATGAATTAAAGTGCTCTTGTTTTTAATAGGATTAAACCGGGCACTAATTTATCAAAATTGACCTTCACTTTAAACAAACTAGTAATTTGATCACTGGCTTTGGTTTTATGGATGGAAATAGAGACATGTGAATTTCCATACTCAAAAATATCCCTTCACACCTAGAACCCTGCATAGATAAACAGCTCTCAAACAGTACTGATGAGAATTGCTAGATAATCTCACCAGAACAGAGAGCTTTAGATTGGGCCCTAAATATTGGTCTCACTATGTATACAATGAGATAAGATAAGGAGGATTTTGATTAAATATAGATAAGCTAATGAGGTTTGCTCTCCCTGCAAGCTCAGCCAAGTTGATTCCCTATACATTTAATACTCAGCAGCTGGTTTAGCAATTCATTGATAACACATTAAAGGGACAGCAAAAACATTGAGATTTTGTATAAAATGTTTAATTATGCATAATGTAACAACTTTGCAATATACTTTCATAATTTATTTTCCCCCCTTTACATGAGCAATTATAATTCTCAGAAATTAAAATTTAAAATGTTTTATTGTAAGTATTTTATATCATATTTTTGAGTGCTGTTATAATAGGTATTTTATTTCTAAAAATATACAAGATGTCATGAGAAACAGGTATAAGAACTATGTCCCTTTAAATTCACTCGGACACGCTATACATGCTATATAAACTAGCTGGGATATGATGTGTGATTGAGCATGGTAAAGATAATTTGAAACACATTGCTCAAGGATTTGCTCACAGTGGCTTGCGTAGTTTGGTTTCTAAGGACGAACTCCAATGACACGGTTACTTTGCTTTGCCACTTCATAGCTGGGTGGCTTTGCGGATTGGCAATTGTAAACCTTGGAGCTTAGGAAACGTTATACTTATTCACTGAATAAGTGAGTTGGTTGAAGACAGACTTCTGCTTACCTATATGTGAGTATGGATATATTATTAGGTGGAACGATTGACTGCACCTAAGGAAAGTTTTGCTGTTTCTTTTCAGAGGAACATTTGAAGGATTCAAGAAGTTTGTGGAATTCCAAAGTCCTTCAATGAAGGACTGTTTGCTTACTTTTTATATTTCATGTTTTTATTGGACATTTTACATTTGATCAAATTATTTTGACTTGACACATGCTTTTATATGATCTGTCCTATATGTGTTTATAATATAAAGTGTGTTTTCTGTTTTGACTTATATTTCTGTCTTACATAGTTTAGTTTTCCTTTGGGTTATATACTTTTGCATTTTTGTGCAGTCTATGTTTTGTGAGAATAAAAGAGACTTTCCAAACAAGACTGTGTGGAACATAGGATAATCTAAAAGTGATTCTACACAGCTTTGTTTGCACAAACATAGATAAATAGAAAACTAGTTCAAACATGTCTGTGTCCAACTACATTACTTTATAGAAAATAAAAGTACTTTATAGAAAATAAACCCTTACACTTATATTTTCAATTTTTTACAAACTAATATAAATTTAAAAATACATATTATTCTAAGGTTAATCTTTGCCTTCAATACATCATTATACACAGTCTGTATTTTTAGTTTAAAATCCCTTTAAAGTGATGATAAACCCAAGCGTATAACAAACACTAGAATTTACTATCACTAAAAACAAACATTAGTTTCTGTCATTGTTTCATAAAAAACAATGTTAAACTCACCCTATCTGTAAGGAAAATATGTTGGTAACTCAGCGACTCCGGCCGCCCACCGCACAGCGCTCTTTTCCAATGAGGTAACATTTGCACCTCTAGACCTATAGCCGTGCTAGGATGTCAGTTGACATGCACGGCTATTGGTTTAGAGGTGGAAACATCACCTTATTGAAGAAAGCGATGTGCTGTGGACGACCGGAGGCGCTGAGTTAGTGATATACTTTCCTTACAGATAGGGTGCATTTAACAGAAGCTGATGTTTGTTTTTAGTGATGGTGAGCCCTAGCGTTTGTTATACGCTTGGGTTTATCATCACTTTAAGAGAGAACAATGGAACTCTCTGTTCAATTCTCTGTGTTTTTTCCCTTGTTTTACATAACTTTTCTATAACCAGTACTTAAATAGTACTGGGGATACAACAGGCAAAAGCAGCTATTTCAGATTACAAAATCAAAGTAAAAGGAACTATCTTTAAACAATTTAATTTACTCCACAAGGTAAAATGGATCATTATGAACATATTATTAGGACAGAGAAAAATCACAGTATACTGTTTTATTTTTTCCTTCCCCAGTGCCGCTGGAGTACATCCTGAAGACTTCATAATTCTGACCTTGCTGCATTTGACTCAGAGGCTAATTTATATATCCACCAAATTAGCCACAGCAAAGGAGAAAACACATTCCTGTGATGCTTTTTAAGGAGTCTATCCCTGGACTACAAAAAATCTATACATAAAAAAAATCTATGTGAATAAATATAATACCACTGCTCAGATATTTTGCCTTGGCATATATACTTCAGCAATAACGCAAATAGAATAATCACTTACACTGTGTATACAGTCTTAAAAGGCACAGTGTTTAAAGGGACATTAAACACTAAATATATTTTATGCACCTACCTCTAATTATGGGTGCTGCCATTTTGGAACTAAAGTTGCATTACAGGTATATGAAGAGGGGTCACTGCACATATACACACACTTCAAACTGGAATGTATTTCAACATGGCGTCACCCATGACTACAGGGAGGTGGGGAATAACCTCAATACTATGCATATAAAATGTATTTAGTGTTTCATGTCCCTTTAAATGCAGGTGCACTGTGCATATAAACATAAGCTCTGTGTATAGTTCAAAAATATACTCAAACAGTCATAGTATTTACTAGAAAAAATGTTGCTTATTCTGGGGAACTGCAAAATGTTTCCATTGAAAACTAATATGAAACCCAAATGTTTTCTTTCATGATTCAGAAAGAGCATGCAATTTTAAGCAACTTTCTAATGTACTCCTATTATCAATTTTTCTTCGTTCTATTGGTATCTTTATTTGAACAGCATGAATGTAAGCTTAGGAGCGGCCAATTTTTGGTTCAGACCCTGGGTAGCACTTGCTGATTGGCTACCCAGGGTGCTGCACCAAAAATGGCCTATCTCCTAAGCTTATATCCCTGCCTTTTCAAATAAAGATACCAAGAGAATAAAGAAAAATTAATAATAGGACTACATTAGAAAGCTGCTTAAAATTGCATGTTCTATCCAAATCATGAAAGAAAACATTTAGGTTTAATATCCCTTTAACAAATAATGATTGGCTGTTTACAAGTGTTGCTTTTCCTACCTGCGTGGATTTGTAGATTTTGAGTAGAATCGTTGATTCGAAATGCGCAGCCAGTTTCTGATATGGGGATAGGACCTTGTACTTTAACAGGTAAACCATGGAAAAAAGCCTGGCAATAGCCTTTCAGCCAGCCTATATATTCCTGTGTGTGAGCAGATGAGTCTCCAAAGGGACCTGGGACAAAAATACAGATAATTCAGAAGTAGTTGTTGTTTTTGTCTTAAAGGGACATGCTACCTAAAATAGTGCCTCACTTCAAAATGATGCAGTGTATCTGTAAAAGCTAATTAGAAAATATTACATGAACATCTCTATGTAAAAAAATGAATAGATTTTACCTAATTTCCTCAGTAGCCATATCCCATTATAAAGGAATGTTAAGCAGCCAATCAGGATGTTTGTCCCTGGACTGGCAAGGGAGTGTGCATCTTTCATGTGCAGTCACAGTCACTTTATTTCCCTCCTTAGTTACAAAAGGGACAATGTACTGTATAAAAGGTTTCACCTGATGTGTTTACAATAACCTATAACAGCTGCAGACAATACAATTTATGGGAAAGTATTCCTTTATATTATATGAAAAATAGCAGTGTGTGTATTTTCTTCTTCTTTGGAACCACAACATAATCAAATGGGCTGAGCTTGCAGGAAAAGCATGCTTCATTATGTTATCATGCTTTCTACACACAAAGCCGCATAGTCTGTATACCCAAAGTCCAATACCTTGGCAGAACAATTAAAGTAGTGCCTACCTATCTACTAAATTGTAAATAATTGATTACACTCTAAAAGAGGAAAAGGATACTTTGAAACACATTAAAGGGGAAAATATATGACAGTACACTGTCCCTTTAAAGATGTTTACTATGAAATCTCTCAAGATTATGGTGATATCCCATCACAAGATCCCAGCAAAGCAAAGTGTGAGCTTAGCACTGATGTTGCTGATTGGCTTTTTCATCTTGACAGTAAAGAGAGCAGCTGAAGGATAACTACTCCCAGGTACTTAAAGGAATAGTCTAGTCAAAATTAAACTTCCATGATTCAGATAGAGCAGAAATTTTAAGCAACTTTCTAATTTACTCCTATTATCAATTTTTCTTTGTTCTCTTGGTATCTTTATTTGAAAAAGTTGTAATGTAACGCTTAGGAGCCGGCCCATTTTTCGTTACGCCACCCTTGTGGCGTTTGCTGATTGGTGGCTACATTTAGACACCAATCAGCAAGCACTACCCAGGTGCTGAACCAAGAATGGATCAGCTCCTAAGCTTACATTCCTGCTTTTTCAAATAAAAATACTAAGAGAATGAAGAAAAAGTTATAATATGAGTAAATTAGAAAGTTGCTTAAAATCACATGCTCTATCTGAATCATGAAAATTTTAATTTTGACTAGACTATCCCTTTAACTAAAGAAATTCTAAGGTAAAATATATTTTATCCTTTTTTGCAAAGAGATGTTCATGTGATATTTTCTAGTCCGTTTTTTACAGATGTTCTGCATCATTCTCAAGTGATTTAGCATAAGAGTAACATGTCCCTTTAATGGGACATCTAATAAAATACACACATTTTTAAAAGGTCTTAGTACCCCCTTAAAGGGGTTAAACACATAGTTAAACTCACACTCAGAAGCTGCACTGTTTTGGCACTCCAGAGCAGGAATCAGCCAGATAACCAATCACTGGCTGTGTTCTGGTCAGCTTTAGAGCATGCCTTATAGCTATATATGTGTATGTTCTGCAAGGATTAAACACATAAGTACAATTTGTGTAACAATAACATGCTCAAAACAGAGGAACCCAAACTTTTTCCAATCGACACATGCGCATGCGCACACGAGTGCACTCATAATACCAAAAAATAAAATTTTTTGCATTTCTGAGGTTGCCCTCCCTATAAAGTCTATGGGGCCTATTTACTAATGTGCAAGCGGGCATGATCCGATATTGTGGATCATGTCCGCTGCACATCGATAAATGCAGACAGCATACGCTATCGAAAGAAACGTGGAACAAGGGAGTTCCACTGAAAGGATGCAAATCCAGCACTCTATGCCCAGACTATTAGGCAAGAAAATTTCCAGTTATAGAATAAAATATAACTTTTATTGAAATACCTTTAAAATTTATAACGAAAACACACACAATATTAAAAACCGCAATGCACATAGAAAGTTGGTGTGGTGTGGTGATTCCAATCAATGATATTCTGGTTCCTTATTCATATAATGTTCGAAATCATCACCTACCAATATTAAAAATTGGCTGAGCTATTACCCTGAGTGGTTAGGTTGGCGAGAAGTCAGGATGGTTAGTTACCCGTGTCCCCCAACGGTCACCTCTAGTAAAATAGATAAATATAAGGAAATAATGTATAACATATACTGAGGTTGGGGCAGTATTGATACTGCGTTGAAATATACTTGATAATATTCACAATTTGCTCTCAATCTGTTTGCCAATAATTATACATCAATATAATGAAACATCATAGTTTAAAAAGTTGACTAGGTTTAGGTCATGGGTATGGTGTTTTGTTATGCTTGTACACGTGCGCTTGTGGCTCTTGTGTGTGAGACAGAGAGATACAATTCTTGGTTATCATCCGTTAAATTCCTCCTAATCTCTGTATTACATCATTAAAGTGATGTATAAATGCTTCCTAGCTACTAAGAACTTTATGCTTTTTCTTACGGCTCTCTGGGTTTCATATATTTCAATAAAAGTTATATTTCATTCTATAACTGGAAATTTTCTTGCCTAATAGTCTGGGCATAGAGTGCTGGATTTGCATCCTTTCAGTGGAACTCCCTTGTTCCACGTTTCTTTCAGTAACTTAACCAGTGCAAAGCACCACCCCACTTATTTGTACTGATATACAGTGTATTACTTTAGTAACAGTAACCCTGAATGTTGCATAATAATAGTGGGGATTGCCTAACATAGTGCCATTGTTTGTGTCGTTTGTAGCATACAGTATCGGCATTTATCATTGCACCAACAGTTCTTGTGAACTGCTGGTGCAATACTGCCCCCTGCGGATTCGCGGCCAATCGGTCGCTAGCAGGAAGTGTCAATCAACCCGATCGTATTGGATTGGGTTGATTTCCAGCAATCTCTGTCTACCGCCTCAGAGCAGGCGGACAGGTTATGTAGCAGCGGTCTTTAGACCGCTGCTTCATAAGTTGTGTTTCTGGTGAGCCTTGCAACAACATTGTATTCCGTCCGAATTTTTCTGGGCTTTAACGCTGATGGACTGAATACAACGTCATAACCGGGTGGCTTTCCTGAAGCCACTGGCACTTCCCTGATGAGATTGCGGTCTGGAGGGTGTGCCTGGCATCATAGGGATGCCCCCCTGATGTGATCCCATCATTGAAATCTTGTGATCACGTGCACGATCGCGAGATTTCAAATTGTTTACATTGGAACAGTTGTTCCAATGTAGACACTTTAACCCCGGCAGGAAAGGGTTAATAGAGTGTTTGAAAAACTAAACAGTACTTACCAACAACACTCTCTTGCAAGAAACACTAACAGGAAACCAGTCCTGTACTGCAAACATAGCAGAGGGCATATTATAAGAGTAATCTGAAGACCCAGTAAAGAAAGAGGCAAAAGACAAGTCCCTGCAACATCTGAGGGAGGTCAGTGACTAAAATTCTCATGGGAAAAAAAAATTAGTCAAAACCTGTGCTTTTGACTCAGTGAAGGTAAACTTTGGTGAATAAAAGCCCGTTTTTTAAAAATACTATTAAAAACAGGGGCACTTTCATTCATCAAAGTTTACAAAGCAGCTGTTTTGTTAAAAAAAATGACCTTTTTTTCTTTTCACAGCTAGAGCAGCTTCCCCCACATAGAGATCCTCTATTCACATGTCAACAATGACTAATCCTGCGTCCTCCAATAACAGCTTTCCCCCCAGGGAAGTCATTGCCTGAGGCCATACTGTGATTGCTGACGTGTGAAGAGAGGATCTCTAGGTGCGGGAAGCTGCTCTAGATGTGAAAAGAAAAAAAGGTAATTTTTTTAACAAAACAGCTGCTTTGTAAACTTTGAATGAAAGTGCCCCTGTTTTTAATAGTATTTTTAAAAAACGGGCTTTCATTCACCAAACTTTACCTTCACTTTAAAGGGATATGCCTTAAAGGGATATGAAACCCAATATATTTTTTTTTTCATAATTCAGATAGAGCATGCAATTTTAAGCAACTTTCAAATTTACTCCTATTAGCAATTTTTCTTCATTCTCTTGGTATCGAAATGTAGCCACCAATTAGCAAGCACTACCCAGGGTGCAGAACAAAAAAATGGTCTGGCTCTTAAGCTTACATTCCTGTTTTTCAAATAATGATAACAAGAGTACAAAGAGAAATTTAAATTATGAGTAAATTAGAAAGTTGTTTAAAATGTCATGCTCTATCTGAATCATGAATGAAAAAAATGGGTTTAATATCCATTTAATTTCTCTCTGACAAACACTGTAATCTGAGGGGAAATGGGCCTGAAATCAATCTAAGAACCTCTCTCAACGAAGAAATCACCTTCACATCTTTGCTCTTCACCTTCCTCCAGTAGAGGCAAAGATAAGACTAACAACCATAGAGGTGGGAGGGGACATATAGAGCTCTTGGGGTTTGGTAATCTTTGCCTCCTCCTAGTGGCAGGGAAAGTAATCAACAGGAGTAATGATCGTGGACTCTTACCACCTTTATAAAAGAAAGGAATATTTTCTGTTTACACTAGAATACGTATTTAACAAATTTACATTTTCATACAATTAAATGACAATTCGCGTAGTTAGTTACCTATTGTCTGCACATAAATGGTTTTACGTTTTGCAGTGGGAACACATCTCTGAGGCTTGTGATAAAACTTTTGGAAGGTCTCTGCGGACTCAGGATGGGATGGGATCCAATCATCTGAAGATTCAATGATAATGGGACTGAAGAGTGAGCTGCTGGGCCGAAAAGCTTCACTAAGCAGCTGTTTCTCTGCTGGGCTGTATTTCTCGTATAACTCCTTCAGGGGCCTCTCTGTTGTTATTAGAGCATCGCGCAGTGTGTCTGGAGAATGCCGAATTACCTGCATCTGAGAAATAAACCTAAATAAACTAAACGTGCAGCGTGAAAAGAGAAAATACTGGGGTAATCGGAACATACGAAAAAACATAAATCCCTTAGCAAAACAAAAGGGAAGTGTTCCCAGGTTTGCTGGAAAAGGCAAAAATTCTATTGTTGTCTATATTATAGAAGGAGGTAACTGGCTCGGAGTATGCTTAGACTCTGAGCATATTACAAGTTACAACATTTAAATCACGGAAAAAACCCTATTAAGATAATAGGGAAAAGTATGCTCTTTCTACACATAAAGTATATATTTTTCCACTTAAAATTTAACTTTAACTAGTTATAGTTAAAAAAGGCAGCAGAAATAGAAGTTGTATCTAGCGTGCCAGAAAAAACAAACCCAGAAGCCCCTGACGTGGTCGTGTGTCACTTATACGCTTCCTCAGAGGGAGAGTATAAGTGAAACGCGACCGCGTCAGGGGCTTCGTGTTTATTTTAACTGCACTCTGTTAATTTCAGACTATCTACTAATTGATATTTTTATTTGTTGTTGTAACATTTGGGGCATATTGTGGGTCGGATGGGGAAGGGATAAATAGCATATTTAGTGTAAAAAGGTGGCTTATCTACCCTAATATAGGGCAATACAGGACACAGTTCCTAAATAGAGGCTTTTATATTTACCTAATATCGTTGATTTTTCCCCTCCTCCTAATATGTGATAGACAATCTAAAATCAGCAACATTGAAGTACTTTATACAAGTCACAGTTACAGAGTTGGGTTTTTAACTATTTTTCTAGCACGCTAGATACAACTTCTATTTCTGCTGCCTTTTTTAACTATAACTAGTAAAACTAGATAAATTTTAAGTGGAAAAATATATACTTTATGTGTAGAAAGAGCATACTTTTCCCTATTTTCTTAACAGGGTTTTTTCCTTAACATAAATCCCTTGTTAGCTTTACATAACTTTATTATACTGAAAGTAATACTTAAAGGCACAATGCAATTTTTTTTGTTTATGCATCAGAAATGATTCACTGTATTGCAAAGGATCTGCATATTTTATAAATGTTTAAATGCTTTTAAAACTGTAATTTTTTTTAAATATGTATATGCAGTCCAGGGACAAACCTGGAAAATACACTTGAAAGTTGTTTTTGTGTATTAATGTGGTCCAATCACTGTGCATCATGTAGAAGTGTCAGGGTTTTGCATTCCACGGAAGGAATATAAAATTTCCAGTTTATTTCTATTATCAAATTTGCTCCACTCTCTTGGTATTCTTTGCTGAAGAAGCAGCAGTGCATTACTGGGAGCTAGCTGAAGACATTAAAGCTCAGATTACAAGTAGGTATGCCAGCTGTCCTCCACAAAAATACTGGACAATTTGGGCTAAATTATGAGTGGAGCACTATTTATCACTCTCTGTCTCGCTCACGAGTTAACTCTGCTAGAGTTAAGTTTTTTTGTGTGCGTTGGGTAGCGCTCGTATTACAAGTGCTAACCCGATGTGCACAAAAAGCCGAACCTCGAATATTGTGATTGCGTTAACGTATTCCCCCATAAAAGTCAATGGAGCTCGAAAAAGTGGAACAAAAAACTAACACCCTACTTGTGCGCTAAACTGATCTCATCTGCACTGACCCAACATGAAAATACTAATAATTCACATTCCAATGTTCTTCACATAGAAGAATATGTTATATTTATTCAAAAATATATATTTCTAATTTTCTATATATATCTGATGGTATTTTGGTACAATTTATATCTAGATATATATAGATGAATATATATAGGTATAGATATTTACAGATATATATAGGAATATCTGTTTATAAATACATAGAACATATTCCCCTATGTGAAGAACATTAGAATGTGAAATATTTACAGTTAATGCATAGTTAAGCACTTTATTAACCCCTTAATGACCGCAGCACTTTTCCATTTTCAGTCCGTTTGGGACCAAGGCTATTTTTACATTTCTGCGGTGTTTGTGTTTAGCTGTAATTTTCCTCTTAGTCATTTACTGTACCCACACATATTATATACCGTTTTTCTCGCCATTAAATGGACTTTCAAAAGATACCATTATTTTCATCATATCTTATAATTTACTATAAAAAACATTATAAAATATGAGGAAAAAATGGAAAAAAACACACTTTTTCTAACTTTGACCCCCAAAATCTGTTACACATCTACAACCACCAAAAAACACCCATGCTAAATAGTTTCTAAATTTTGTCCTGAGTTTAGAAATACCCAATGTTTACATGTTCTTTGTTTTTTTTTTTGCAAGTTATAGGGCCATAAATACAAGTAGCACTTTGCTATTTCCAAACCACTTTTTTTTCAAAATTAGCGCTAGTTACATTGGGACACTAATATCTTTCAGGAATCCCTGAATATCCATTGACATGTATATTTTTTTTTTTCGAAGACATCCCAAAGTATTGATCTAGGCCCATTTTGGTATATTTCATGCCACTATTTCACCGCCAAATGCGATCAAATAAAAAAAATTGTTCACTTTTTCACAAATTTTTTCACAAACTTTAGGTTTCTCACTGAAATTATTTACAAACAACTTATGCAATTATAGCATAAATGGTTGTAAATGCTTCTCTGGGGTCCCCTTTGTTCAGAAATAGCAGACATATATGGATTTGGCTTTGCTTTTTGGTAATTAGAAGGCTGCTAAATGCCACTGTGCACAATACGTGTATTATGCCCAGCAGTGAAGGGGTTAATTAGGGAGCATGTAGGGAGCTTCTAGGGTTAATTTTAGCTTTAGTGTAGTGTAGTAGACAACCCCAAGTATTGATCTAGGCCCATTTTGGTATATTTCATGCCACCATTTCACCGCCAAATGCGATCAAATTAAAAAAAACTTTAATTTTTTTCACAATTTTAGGTTTCTCACTGAAATTATTTACAAACAGCTTGTGCAATTATGGCACAAATGGTTTTAAATGCTTCTCTGGGATGCCCTTTGTTCAGAAATAGCAGACATATATGACTTTGGCGTTGCTTTTTGGTAATTAGAAAGTCGCTAAATGCTGCTGCGCATCACACGTGTATTATGGCTAGCAGTGAAGGGGTTACTTAGGTAGTTTGTAGGGAGCTTGCAGGGTTAATTTTAGCTTTAATGTAGAGATCAGCCTCCCACCTGACACATCCCACCCCCTGATCCCTCCCAAACAGCTCCCTTCCCTCCCCCACCCCACAATTGTCCCCGCCATCTTAAGTACTGGCAGAAAGTCTGCCAGTACTAAAATAAAAGTTTTTTTTTGTTTTGTTTTGTTTTTTTTTGCTGTGTTTAGGATCCCCCCCCCCTCAGCCTTAATGGGGGCCATCTTGGGTACTGGCAGCTGTCTGCCAGTACCCAGTTTGAACAATCAAATGTTTATTTTTTTATTTATTTTTTATTTTTTCTGTAGTGTAGCTCCCCCCCCCACGGACCAACCCCCACCACCTAAATGACACCTAAGGGTTTTTTTTTTTTTACATTAAATGTCCCACTTTTATTTTGTTTTGGGACACATTTTTTCTGTAGTGTAGCGGTTCCCACCCGCTCCCTCCCCCGCCCACGATCCCGCCCCCCTCCACATGACCAGGGCCATCGATGGCCGCCACTCACCTCCCACACACCAACGATACCATTACCGGCCATCGATGTCCGGTGCAGAGAGGGCCACAGAGTGGCTCTCTCTGCATCGGATGGCCGTAAAAGGTTATTGCAGGATGCCTCCATATCGAGGCATCACTGCAATAACCAGAAAGCCACACCGAGGACGTGCAGGGTACGTCCTCAGGCATTAACTGCCTTTTTTCTGAGGACGTACCCTGCACGTCCTCGGTCATTAAGGGGTTAAACGGATAGGAAAATCAAAATTAAACTTGTATGATTCAGATAGAGCATGTCATTGTAAGACACTTTTAAATCCACTTCTATTTTCAAATATCCTTTGTTCTCTTGGTATCCCTTGTTGAAAAACAAAACACATATCCTACACTAGTGGAAGCTAGCTTCTGATTGGTGCCTGCACATATTTGTCTCTTGTGATTGGCTAACTACAGTATATGTGTTTAGCTAGCTGCCAGTACTGTGAAATTGGGGTTGCCCCTCAGCCATGTTTTCCTGGACACTTATGAGTTACACATGCCTCAAGGAGGGACATGAATAGTCCAGGTGCGCAGTGCATGTTGCCCTCTGCACACCCTGCAGCATGCGTAACTCATCGGTGTTCAGGAAAACATGGCCAAGGAGGCAACCCGAAGTGCAATGCTGTTTCTTCAGCAAAGGATAACAAGAGAAGCAAATTTGAAAATATAAGTAAATTGGAAAGCTGTTTAAAATTGTATGCTCTCTCCAAATCATGAAAGAAAATTCTGGGGTTTCCTGTCCCATTAAATTTAATTATTGCATAAATATGCTTTTACATGTTTTCATATACATGCACAGCATACTGCATTAGGGTGTGCATCCACTGTAATTCTGCACTAACTAAGCATATTTATATAACATTAGTTATATAAATACATTTACCATGAGCGCACACACACACATGCATATACACACATACTCATGTACAAACACATGTATACACTCATATATATATATATATATATATATATATATATATATATATATAAACACACATACACACACATGCATATGTATTTGTAACATTTGTAAAACATTTACAATACTTACACAGTAAAACACAATATTAAATATTAAAGTTGAATAAAAATTATTTTTCATGTTTTAAGGTATTCGAGTGGAAATGTCTCTACAGTATATATACATATGTATGTATGTATATATATATATATATATATATATATATATATGTGTTTATATGTGAATATATGTATATACACGTATAAACATAAACATGTACTGTATACACATATCTACATACACATATTTTGACATGTACAGTTGAAATCAAAATAATTCAACCCCCATTGTAAATCAGGTTTTTTGTCAAAATGTATACACTTTCAGCTGTTTGCAATGAACAAATAAAACAAAAGCAATTGAAATAGCTCAACACAGCCTCAAAATTATTTAACTCTTCATGGCATACAGCTTTAGTACTTGTTCCTGAGGAATCTTAGCCCATTCCTCATGAGCAATGGCCTAGAGTTCAGTAATATTCTTGGGTTTGTGTGCTGCAACCGCCTTCTTCAAATCACGCCCAGAGATTTTCTATGGGGTTCAAGTCAGGTAACTGTGATGGCTCCTGTAGAATCTTGAAGGACTTCTTCTGCAACCAAGCCTTGGTGGAATTTGAGGTCTGCTTGGGATCATTGTTCTTTTGGAAGGTCCAATGAGGCCCAAGCTTCAGCTTCCTCACAGATGTTTCCTCCTAGGATTTCCTGATACTTCAATGATCCTATCTTGCCTTCTACACGCTGCAGGTGGTGTCCAGTGTCAGAGGATGCAAAGCAGCCCCAGAGCATCACCGAAACACCACCATGCTTAACTGTAGGCAGAATGTTCTTTTCAGCATATGCTTCATTTTTCTTCGTCCAGACATACCGCAGATCCATCAGGCCGAAAAGTTTCAGTTTTGTTTTATCCCTCCACAGAACAGAATCCCAAAATTTCTGTGGCTTATTTATATGATTTTGAGCATATTGGACTGACTTTTGTTGTACTTTTGGATCAGTAGTGGTGTACGTCTTAGAGTTCTCACATGGAAACCTTCTGCGTTTAGTATGCGCCTTACTGTGCAAACTGAAACCTCAGTGCCTGTTGCCACTAAGTCTTGCTACAGGTCTTTTGCAGTCACACAAGGGTATTTTTCAACCTGCAATCTAAGAAATCTGGTTGCAGCCGTTGATAGCTTCCTTTTACTGCCCCGTCCAGGTAGTGTAACCACTGTTCCATTGAACTATGCTTTCAACAGTGTCTCTAGGAACATTCAGTGCCTTCGCTATCTTTTTGTATCCTATTCCTTGCTTGTGAAGGGCGATGATCTCTTCTCTTAACTTTTTGGTCCATTCTTTTGACTTAGCCATATTTCTAATATGCAGTCAAACGTGACACTCAACCCTAGCCAGTTGAGGTATTTTCTTCATAAATGGAAAGAGTCCACAGTTGCATTCATTACTTTTGGGAATTCAGAACCTGGCCACCAGGAGAAAGCAAAGACACCCCAGCCAAAGGCTTAAATACTCCTCACACATCCCTCATCCCCCAGTCCTTCTTTGCCTTTCGTCTCAGGAGGTTGGCAGAGAAGTGTCAGAAGTTTTCGATATTCTCTTATGGAGGGTAGTATTCTTCGTCATGGGACTGGAGTTTTAAGTAGTCCTGTCAGCCTCTCAGTGAGAGCATGGGTGAAAGTTAGAGTCTGGAGATGCAGGGAGAGTCTTTATGCTAAATCATCCCAACTCATATTAACTGTTCCACAAGCAATCAGCGTTGATGAGTTTTGCTGCCTGTTTTTTTGTCTCAAGTCCATGGCAGAAGCAACGTTATTATCTGTCACACTTGAAGGGCCATGGTGTTCCTGTTCCACGGCCTAGATTCCGGTAAGATTGTTTCATTTTACTTTCATCATGGATGTATTATAATTTCAATTGTTTATCCAAGAGGGGTTACATCCTTTCAGGAATAACTTTAACATAGTGTCTAAGTGAGGATCCTTTTGTATCTAGGAATCAAGGGTTAATATCTCCTGAGGGGAATTATTGAACAGGGGGGTTTATAATGATGTTTGTTATGTGATTCTGTCTGCTACTGTGTAGTATTGCATCGGCTCATGGCTATTTTGGAACATAACGGCCTATGTCTAGTGACGCAACGTTTTCGGTAGGGCACGCTTTTGCATGGACTGCAAGGTTGACTTCATTTCCGCTTTCCTGACCATATGGCGACAGAGAAATCCTGGTCCGCTGGTGTCTGGTTCCCTAGAGGTGGCAGTGTCCCAGTTATGTTGGATTCTTGGAGACGGATGTCTCTGATTCAGACTCTACTTCTTGTGCAGAATATGAATTGGCCCGGGTGATACATGCCCATCAGTTATGTTCCGAATGCCATTTTAGAGTGCTCTGTTACTTGGGATCGGGAATTGGGTGCCCACTGAACCATCTGCCTCTGGGGATTCTATTTCTCACGAGATGAGTTTCCTACCACCAACTCTTACTACGCATGGAGGTAACCCAAACGCTAGTTATCCTTTCTAGGGAGTGTGGCCTGTTCCCACCAGAGGTTACAACACGGTTTCTCATGGCCATATCTTTGGCGCTGGTGCATATTCACCTCCTGGGAGTGTGCTTACGATATTGTCCATGTTCGTTAACCGGGGCTCGTCAGGCGTGGGATCGCCTGGTCCAGTTCAGCCTTCCGGGGGAGCGACTGCCCCTGAGGCCTCTGGGGGTCAACCTTCGGGGCCGTTGTCTCCTTTTGTGCCGGCAGAGGTATGTTGCGCCTTTCGTTATAGACTGGCGCGCCTTCGTGTTCTACTAAGGCACGTTTTTGCCGTTGCTGGAGAATCCCACTTTTAATGGGTCTGGGGATTCTCAGTGTTACTCTTTGACTGGCTTACATACTTAGACATAAGGGGATAAAGTAATCTTCTTATAGTCTTTGTTATTTATGTATCCTTTTCCAGTTCTGAGCTTGGAAGTCTCGGACCCCTGTTGAGCTGCTCCTGCGGGTATGTCCATTCTTCCTGGGCGATAACCTACGGGTTGCCTTCTTTTATTTTCATCCAGTGAGGATGATTTTTATTTGGTCTAAAGCTCATGTTGTGGCTGATGTTTCCTTCAGGATTTTTTTTCTCTGGAATTGATACTCGCAATGTTATGGTCACACTGTTTACAAAAGTCTGTCTGACTGTTCTTTATCCCTCCATCATCGGGGAAAACTCTATGTGGCCTTGACAGTACTGGGGTCCTTGGTTTCATGCTGGTCCTGACTGGGTATAAATCCTTCTGTCTTTGAGGCCTAGTTAAGACACGTGGCACCTTTTTATGTCCGGTTGGTCCAGTGAGGGCGCCTAGTGATCACAATATGATTTGTGTTGTTTTCTTGTTTTATTTTACAAGCTTCAACTAGCATCCTGAGAGGACTTGAGGGTCCATGGCTGCTTAGGGGCATGGGGGATTGTTTCAGTCCTCATTTGCCTTTCAGTGGGCCGGGACTCTGTTGAGATCCACAGCAAAATGCTCAGTCGTTTCCGGCATTTCATGGTCTCTTTGGAAGCGTCTCTTTAGGACTTGTTCCTTTTAGAGGTTCTCTTCCTTTGGGTCGAGATTTTCTGGACTTCGTCCATTTTTTCTGGCGGCTTTGGCCGCTTAATTAGGAAATGAAGGCAGTGAGGCTATGTCTTTCTTTGGGAATTAGTCATTTTAGGATTTGGGAGACTTGCCTTTCTTTCTACTCTCTTTCGGGTGACTCTGTTCTCGTTCTCATTTCCCTTAGTGTTGCCCTTGGGGCCTTTGGGCTCTAGAGAAATTGCATGACTTTGTTGTGGCCTAGAACCTTTATGGGGGGTGTTGACCTCCGGCTAAGGGTGTTCTCTTCCCTTTAGGCTGGGAATTACGAGTTAGTCCTGTACCCGTTCTCCGGGTTTCCCATTTCTCATCCCCTGTGAGGTCTGATTGCTTCAGATGGGGTATCTTGTGTACTCTGAGGGTGTCATTCATTCTAGGGCGATTCTGGGTCCCGGGTCCAGGGTTCTTGTCTTGGATCCTTCTTGGATGTCTGGAGACTTATGATCCTGTGGACTGGTTCAGGATGACCCAGTTCTTTTTCAGGGACCCTATGTTGCGACATAGGGGCTAGCTGTTTGGGCTTCCTAGCAGGAAGGCCAGAGTTCACATCTACCTTTGGGTACTGGTTATAAGCTTTAAGGCCTGACTTGTCCTTCGGACGGAGTGTGCTCCTCTATGGGAGGGTTTTTCTCTTTTGGGTCAACAGTGGTGTCTGGATGATTTTTCATTCGGTCCATGTTTTGATCATACTATTGCTTCATGTATTGTGGACATGTACGCTGTTCTTATCTGTGCCCTTCCCTTTTGAGGGATGGAAAGAGTCCACAGCTCCCTGCCCATATTTTTTTCTGTGGGGCGTCTGTTATTTTTGTTCTTCTGGCACCTTTTCACCCTGATATTTCTTCTACTGTTCCTTGTTCCTCGGCAGAATGACTGGGGGATGAGGGAAGTGGGAGGAGTAATTAAGCCTTTGGCTAGGGTGTCTTTTCCTCCTCCTGGTGGCCAGGTTCTGAATTCACAAAAGTAATAAATGCAGCTGTGGACTCTTTCCATCTGAAGAAAATGATCATGTAAGCATCATTTAAGTTTTTATGTGTCCTAGCTCAAGCACACCTGGTGCAAATAATGAAGCCCTTGATTAGTTGCATCAGGTGTGCTTGAGACAACACCTGTTTTGCATATTTGTACTGTTGTGAGGGATCATTTTGATAAAGCATAATTAATTTAAAGTTGCATTTTCAGTTGAATTTGGGGAAACCACTTGAAGAATTCCTTGTGTTGAGCTATTTCAATTGCTTTTGTTTGATTTGTTCATTGCAAACAGCTGAAAGTCTGTAAATGTTGACAATAAACCTGATTTGCAATGGGGGTTGAATAATTTTGATTACAACTGTAGATGTATGTATACATACATACAGTACATACATACATACATACAGTACATACATGTATACATTATTGTCCTTTCTATTCAAATACCTTGTCATATAATTCTTAACCGTTATAACTTTTTTTATTTGTAATATTTATAAAAATAATTATATTAGATAGTGTATATATGAGTGTAACACTTTATTTTAATGTATTCATGTTGTGTTTGGTGCAACCATTTATTCAGCCCTAACCCTTTGTACTTGTGCGGTTGCGTTTAATTTCAACGTACACGTGCATAGGTAAATGCTAACGATAGTGCTCCACTTGTAACCTAGCCCTAAGTGAGCTAATCACAAGACGCATATGTGGGCATTACTATTCCAGAGGCTACTTAGGTATGCTTTCCCGCAAAGGGTATCAATAATAGGAAGAAAATTTAATTATATAAGTAAATTGGTAAAATTGTATGCTTGGTCTGAATCATGAAATAAAATGTTTGGGTTTCTTGTCCATTTAAAGGAACATGAAAGTCAAAATTAAGTTTAAAATTCAGATAAACTATATAAATAATAATAATGATAAAAATCCCAAATTTTCCAATTATTTTAATCATCTATTTTGCTTTGTTCTCTTGTTATCCATTTTTTTTAAAAGTATACCTAGGTGGTCTAAAAAACAGCAATGCCCTATGAGAAGCTAACTACTGATTGGTGGCTGCCTAGCTATGTCTCTGTCATTGGCTCATGTGAAATATTCAGCTAGCTCCCAGCAGTTCATTGTTGCTCCTTCAACAAAGGATGCCAAGAGAAAAAACATAATTTATGTAAGAACTTACCTGATAAATGAATTTCTTTCATAATGGCGAGAGTCCATGATTTGTTACACATGGGATGTACTGTACATTCCTACCAGGAGGAGGCAATATTTCTCAAACCTCAAAGCCTATAAATACCCCACCCACCTCACTCATATCTCAGTTTAACATATAGCCAAGAAGTGAGGTGTAAAAAGGAGTAAGAAAAAGCCACACAAAAAGAAACAGGAAAAAAGATGTGCTCTGTTAAAAAAAAAAAAACATAAGAGGGAGAGGACCTTGAGGACTCTTGCCACCATGAAATGAATGAATTTATCAGGTAAGTTCTTACATAAACGGTTTTCTGTCATATAGATGGCGAGAGTCCACAATTTGTTACATATGGGATATAATACCCAAGATGTGGAAGTCCATGAGTAACAAAATAAAAATAGGAGGGATAAAATATAAACAGCTTTTTTTTGCTGAAAAATTATATCCGAAATAAAGTCTTTTAATAACTAAAAAACTTCAAAAGAAAAGTTATAGGCTACTGAATCAGAATGACCACTGCCTGAAGAACCTTTCTTCCAAAAGCTGCTTCTGAAGAGGTAAAAACATCAAAATGGTAAAATTTGGAAAAAGTATGCAAAGAAGACCAAGTGGCTGCTTTTCAGATTTGATCAACTGAAGCCTCATTCTTGAAAGCCCAAGATGTGGTAACTGATCTTGTAGAATGAGCTGTAATTCTTTCATGCGGAGACTGACAGGCTTTCAAAGAAGCTTTGTGAATCGGAAGCTTTAACCATGAGGCTAAAGAAATAGCAGAAGCTATCTGACCCTTTCGTGAACCAGAAAAAATAACAAACTTGAAGTCTTTCTGAAATCTTTAGTGGCATCAACATAATATGTCAAAGCTCTGGCAACATCCAAAGAATGTAAAAAAATGTCATGAGGTAGATCCTGTTAGAACAGGGAACAAAAGAGGCGCCACATAGGGTGATAACATATGGAGACAATAAACGATAGCAGAAGAGCCCCCCCTGAAGATGGCTACTCACATACACGTTGCACAACCAGAGTGCCCAACTGAGCTGTATGAGACCAAAAGAGTCGCCCGAAAGACTCGAGGCAGAACGCCCACAAGCCAGGGTCAAGTCACGTGGACAGGAGCACCAACCACCGCAGCGGGGATCTCTCAGGGGAAAATGGTCATCCAGATATCAGTGGGCCCGGATAATCACAAGGGCAACACACAGGAACCAACAAGGTCAAGAGGATAGAACCATAGAATCGTATATAACGACTAAAAGAATAAAAACAGAGCAAGTAATGTTAAAAAGTGTGAACTTTTATTTAACACACTGTTTATACAGCAACGCGTTTCTCAGCAAGGATAAATGCCGTTCCATCAGGCTGTCAAAAAATGTCAGCATCATTCTTAGGATTAGGACACTAAGAAGGAACAACAATTTCCCTGTTAATGTTGTTATAATTAACAACCTTTAGCAAAAATGTAAAAGTAATCTGCAAAACTGCTTTATCTTGATGGAAAATCAGATAGGGGAGACTCACAAGAGAGGGCAGATAATTCACAAACTTTTGTAGCAGAAGAAATAGCTAAAAGAAACAAAACTTTCCAAGAAAGTAGTTTAATATCTAAAGAATGCATAGGCTCAAAAGGAGGAGCCTGCAAAGTGTGCAAGACTAGATTGAGACTACATGGGGGAGAAATAGGTTTAATAACAGGTTTTACTCTAGTCAAAGCCTGAACAAAACAATGAATGTCTGGAGGAGGAGCAATCTTTCAATGAAACATTACAGAAAGAGCAGATATCTGTCCTTTTAAGGTACTGGCTGATAAGTCTTTATCTAAACCATCTTAAAGAAACTGAAGAATTCTAGGAATTCTAAATGTGCACCAAGAAAAATTATGAGTGGAACACCAAGAAATATAAGTTTTCCAAACGTTATAATAAAGTTTCCTGGAAACTGGTTTTCTTGCTTGAATCATAGTATTAATTACAGAGTCTGAAAAACCTCTGTGACTGAGAACTAGGCATTCAATCTCCACGCCATTAAGTTCAGAGATTTTAGGTCTGCATGAAAGAAGGGACCTTGAGACAGAAGGTCTGGTCTTAGAGAAAGATGCCAAGGCAAGTAGCTGGCAGGGGCGGTCTGGGACGGGGGGCAATTGCCCCCCCTGGGTCTCTCTGATTTAGTGTAAAATGGGCTGCATGAATCTTTTTTTTTATTTTTTTATTAAAAAAATGTAGGACAGCGCGACTGAGCAAAGGACAGTAGTACTTCATACAGCGGCAGTGTGACTGAGCAACTTAAGAAATCTTACGGTCGCTGTATGTTGTAGAGGTGGCTGGCTGCTGGCACTGCTGAAGAGATGACTGATTGATCCAGCCGGCCTCACGTGATGACGCTGAGTTCTCCAGCTTGGCTCCCTGACACTCATCATGACTCATCACTTCCTCCCACCCAGAGTCCCAGTGCGGGAAGAGTGAGAGCTGAGTGAGAGGGAATCAGCGCGAGGTGATGCAAGGAGGAAAGAAGCAGCAAGACTAGGCTGGTCACGTGAGAAAGAACATCACATACAGCAGTGATGTTATTTAGATTTGTGTTGCTCAGTCAGTCTACGTGTAAGGTGTATTATGCACTAGGCACACATTCACAAGGCATTTACTTAGGGCAGCAGCTGAAGCATTGCTCTAAGGCAGCTGTAGTGCAGGCAGGTACTTTTCATGGGTAATATTCCCCATCCTCGCCTCTGAGTGCACACATCAGACCTAGCTGTCATGCTGCCTCCCATGTATTATACAAAGCAGCAAGCTCAGATAACAAATAATGTATACGCCAAAATGTATTATCTGGCTTGGTCCCTTCCAGCTAAAGCAGCAATATTGTCACAGCCCTCACATCACAGGTCCTTCAGCCGGATGGGATCTAGCTGCAAACGTCTCTGTAAGTGTGAACCTCTCTATAATGTTATAAATGTGTGTATAAGGTGTGTGACTGAGTGTGTCTGTCAAAGAGAACCTGTCTATAATAGTATTTATATTTATATAAGGAATTATATTTAGTTAAGGTACTGGGGAGGGGGCTGTGTATGTGGGAGACACAGGGAACCTCTTTATAATATTATATATATATGTATATAAGGGCTGATATTTATATTTATTTAAGGTATTAGGGAGGGGGCTGTGTGTGTGGGAGACAGAGAGAACCTCATTATAATATATATATGTCTATAAGGGATGATATTATATTTATTTAAGGTGCTAGGGAGGGGGCTGTGTGTGTGGGAGACAGAAGGAACCTCTTTATAATATTATATATATGTCTATAAGGGATGATATATTTATTTAAGGTACTGGGGAGGGGGCTTTGTGTGTGGGAGGCATATATATATATACGTGTGTGTCCCTGCATCTTCATTAGTTATTTTCTCATCCTCCATTTGCATGTAGGCTTAATTCAACTCACCTGATTGTAAGCAAGTGTTTTTGCAAGCCCTAGTGAACTAGGAGGGGGGAGCCTAGGGCAGCACAAAACCTAAATATGCCACTAACTATGCAGCCTTCATGAGCCAGGCTTGCACACAACGGTATGTGCGTCACAGGCATCAAGATTCAAGAGCCTGATATAGAGCATTTTTCCCAAAACTAAGTCAAAATTAAGTCAAAATAGGACCAGTCCTAGTAAATTCATTTCACATTATAGCCTAGTTGTATATATATATATATATATATATATATATATATATATATATATATATATATATATATATATATATATATCATAACCATATATCCATAATATATATTGTATTTATACATTTCTGGAAGAACATTGATATAAAAAAAGAGCAGCACACTTTTTTGACACATTTTTATTTAATACTTTTTCTTTTATATTATGCTTTATATAACATTTATTATGTTTATACTAACCTATACTACTAAAGGGCCAGGCAGCAAAGTTTAAAATAATCTTGCTAACAGCAGATAAAGCTTGCTAGAATACATTCATCAATGCCATTCATTCACACATTCATCCATTTACCCATTCAGGCATTTTACTAACTTATTGGTGTCAATTGTGCCTGAAAATAAAAAGAACTTCTACCAACAACAAAAATAAAATTCAATTATTAAGTGGCAATAAAAAAGTTATCTGCCAAAGCATAACCTAACCATTTATTATTACTACGACATGTGCATAAAATGTGTAAATATGTGCAGGTCAGATTATATAATCAGATGTGCTGTAGGACACATTATATGACATATAGTGTATCCTACAGTACATTTGATTATATAATCTGACCCGCACGCATATTTATATAATGATAGCGTGTACTACAGTACGTGTACCACAGTACATCTAATGATGATGATATAATATGACCTGCACATATTTATATAATAATGTGTTTCCTAACATGGTCAGTATTTTCTCTAACAAAACTCCCAGTAGTGCCTTGGGCTTCTAAATTTATATAGGCATACTTTACAACAAAGGATATAAATGTAATTGAGTATATTAGCTAATAGAGTCTCCATTCTCACTATGTCTGTCTTTCTTTCCAAACACTGTCTGTCTGTATCTATCTATATCTATCTATCTATCTATCTATCTATCTATCTATCTATCTATCTATCTATCTACACTAACTTATGTATAGCCATGTGTATAATATTAAAACTATTTAATAGATAAATAATAGAAATTGTTCAGAGTTTGACAATAATTTTCAGAGATTAAGAGCATTAAACAGCACTATCTTTTTCTGTAAAAAAATTAGTACCACAAACATATACATACACATATATGGGGGCCCTGACCAATGGTTTAGTAAGGAGTCCAAACATTTCTAGTGGCAGCCTTGTGGCCAGAGGTGGGAAAAGCAGGGACCTCCGAGATCTGTGCTGGCTGGCTGGAAGTGAAAAGGGAGAACATGGGGCGGGAAGGAGATGGGCAGGGGGTCGAGTTGCTGCACCAGGGGCCTCTAGGTTGTACTTGCCCCCTGGGCCAAAAGTTGCCAGTCAGCCCCTGGTAGCTGGACACCCGAACTAGATCTGCATACCAAATCCTGAGATGCAACACAGAGGCTATCAGAAGAACAAATGATTGTTCCATCTTGATTTTTGAAATCACTATGGGTAGTAGAACTAGTCGAGGAAATATATAAGCATATTGGAATGACTAAGGGACTGCTAGAGCATCCATCATTACTGCCTGAGGATCCCGTGACCTTGCAAGGTATCTGGGAAGTTTCTTTTTCAATTGAGAAGCAATGAGATCTATTTGAGGAAGACCCCAGATCTGAACAATTTGTAAGAATACATCCTGATGGAGAGACCATTCCCCCGGGTGTAATGACTGACGGCTGAGATAATCTGCTTCCCAGTTGTCCACACCGGGGATGCGAATTGCAGTGATGAGACAGGAATTGGTTTCTGCCCAAGAAAGTATCCGGGATACCTCGAAGAAATTGGTGGTTTAGCCACCACGTCAGAGAAGAACGAGTGTTGGGATTTAAGAATATTAGTTGTGATATTCGAGTATAATCCTTGCACCATTGGCGTAACATGCAAAGTTTAATAGTCCTCAAAATGAACAAAGGGGATCGCATACGATGCTGCAATCGTTAGGCCTAACACCTCCATGCACATAGCCACTGAAGGGTATGATAGAGACTGAAGGTTCAGACAAGCTGAAACTAATTTTATTCGTCTCTTTTCAGTCAGGGAAAGAGTCATGGACACTGAGTCTATTTGGAATCCCAAATAAGTGACCTTTGTCTGAGTAATTAAAAAACTCTTTAGAAAATTGTTCCTCCAACCATGATTTTGAAGAAATAACAATAGTTGAGTTGTGTGAGATTCTGCTAAATGAAAAGATTGAGCTAGAACCAAGATATCGTCCAAATAAGGAAACACCGCAATACACTGTCCTTTGATTACAGATAGAACGGCTCCGAGAACCATTGAAAATATTCTTGGTGCTGTTGCTAGGCCAAACGGAAGAGCAACAAACTGAAAATGCTTTTCTAGAAAAGAGAATCTCAGAAATTAAAATGATCTGCATCCTGTCGATTGTGGACATATAATGATCTTGCTGAACAAAAGGCAGAATAGTCCTTATAGTTTCCATTTTGAAAGTTGGTATTCTCAGAAATATGTTTAGAGTTTTCAGATCTAATATTGGTCTCAAAGAATTCTCCTTCTTTAGTACAATGAATAGATTTGAGTAAAAACCCTTTCCTTGTTCCTTAAGAGGAACTGGAACAAATACTCCCATAAACTCTAGATGTGATACACGTTAGGAAAGCCTGAGCTTTTAACGGATGTTTTGGAACAGTCAATAGGATAAAAGCTGCTCAAATCCTATTGGCTGATTGGAACAGCCAATAGGATTTTAGCAGCTCTAATCCTATTGGTTGATTGGAACCTTTCAGCCAATTGGAATGCAAGGGACGTCATCTTGGATGACGTCACTTGCATTCAAGTTCCAGTTTACGACGGCGACCATATTAAAAAGGAGCTCCACGCCGGATGTCTTCAGGATGGACCAACTCCACGCTGGATGGATGAAGATAGATGACGTCTGGATGAAGACTTCACCGGATGGATGAAGATTGAAGAGGCGGCCCGGATAAAGACTTCTTGCCGGCTGGATGGATTCTTCAAGAGGAACTTCAAGAACTGTAAGTGGATCGTCGGGGGTTAGTGTTAGGTTTATTTAAGGGTTTTTTGGGTGGGTTTTATTTTTAGAGTAGGGTCTGGGCAGTAAAAGGAGCTAAATGCCCTTTTAAGGGCAATGCCCATACAAATGCCCTTTTCAGGGCAATGGGGAGCTTAGGTAATTTTAGATAGGGTTTTTATTTGGGGGGGTTCGTTGTTAGGGTGGTGGGTTTTACTGTTGGGGGGTGTTTGTATTTTTTTTACAGGTAAAAGAGCTGATTTCTTTGGGGCAATGCCCCAAAAAAGGCCCTTTGAAGGTCCATTGGTAGTTTAGTGTAGGCTAGGGTTTTTTTATTTTGGGTTTATTTTTTTATTTTGATAGGGCTATTAGATTAGGTGTAATTTTTTTTTTTTTTATAATCTGGTTTGTTTTTTTCGTAATTTAGTGTATTTTATTTATTGTAACTTACCATTTATTTTTTTTGTAATTTAGTAATTTTTAATAAGGTTAAATAGTAGATTTAAATAATTTGAGTAGGGTTATGTTTTTTTTAATATGTAATTTAGTTAATTTTATTGGTAGTTTAATTTAAGTGTAGTATAATAGTTAGGGTAGGTTAATTAATAGTTTAAAACTAGTTTATTTTAATTCTACAGGTAAGTTTAAATTTATTTTAAGATAGGGATGTGGTAATTTTAATTTAAAGTTAGCGGGTTGTTAGATTTAGGGGTTAATAGCTTAATTTAGTTTATGGCAATGTGGGGGGCTGGCGGTTTAGGGGTTAATAGGGTTAGTTAGTGGTAGTGATGTGGGAGGTCAGAGATTTAGGGCTTAATAAGTTTATTTAGTGGCGGCGGGGTCCGGGGGCGGCGGGATAGGGGTTAATAACTTTATTTAGGTGGCTGTGGGGTCCGGGGGCGGTGGGATAGGGGTTAATACTTTTTATTTAGGTTGCGGCGGGGTCGGGGAGCAGCGGAATAGGGGTTAATAACATTATGTAGATGGCGGCGATGGTGGGGCGGCAGATTAGGGTTTTTTAGACTCGGGCTTATGTAAGGGTGTTAGGTGTAAACAGGGCCGGACTGGGAAATCAGACCGGCCCTGGAAATTTGTATGGCCGGCCCAGCCCCCCCTCTGCCTCAGCCCCACCCCCAACTCAACCCCGCCCCCCCAAATGTACAATCGTCAGGTTTTCAGGCTCACTCAGATCATCAGCATTAAGTGTTGCATAGCACATAATTCAAAAACAAAATCATATCATACTAAACGTTAGTAGGTAGCATATACATCTAAAATGGACAGACAGTGGCTCATATGCGTGTATTCTCATCCTGTCAGAGAGTATATTAACAGCATGTGTTATATCAAAGTAGCCAAGCTATAGATAATCTATAGAAGTTTACACCTCGTCGTGGGTTAGATCATGTTTATATCAGGCTAAACATTTCAGCAAAAACAGGGAAATCATTGTAATTAGGAGCCAATTATATATATATATATATATATATATATATTTCTCCATGTTATAGACTCTTGTGCCAAAACCCCTGCTTCTGACCTCATTTTTAGTATTCATCTACTAATAAATTAGCCTACATTGCCTGCTCTCACCGGCTGTCACTCGCCTGTCGGCTCGGGACCTCTGATTCTTGCCTGAGCGCCTTGAACAGTGTAGCGCGATGCCCAGTGGAGTACCCAGAGGATGCAGAGAGGATCAGTAGCAGCCAGCAATTAGTCTTATCATTTAGACAAGACAGCAGCATCCATGATCCATCCCCAGCAGCTCTTGCAACTCTTTCCCACGCCGCACAGCTGCCTGTAGCTCCTGGACGGCAGAGGCACATGCAAAACGGAGGGGGACGGCAAGCAGCCAATCGGAAGGGGAAGCAGGGTGCTGGGGGCGGGCCATGAGTACGGCACTGCTCTGTGTTCTAACTTCTACTGACTACTGCCGCCGCGCAGATTAAAGATTACTCAGTAGGGGAGGGAAATCATGGCCCCTTGTTGTACCTGAGGCATAACAATCTATACCACAGCTTTATACAATGATGCCCTCCGCATGCAGACATGTTACTGGATCTTGTCCAAAATGAATCTCAGATGCATGAAAAAACAAAATGCATGAAATTTACATTAAGCAAGCTTACTCCAAATTGTATTAATACCTGGCACAAGCAGTCTAAGGACTCATTAGGAATTAAACAGTGGCCGTAATACTACTGATTACTTAGTGTCCTGACAGTCAGTGTGCCGACAGTGCCGTGCGCAGCGCACATAAATAATGTTTCACGATGCTTCAATGTCGTCCGGCCCTGCATGTGCTGAGCTCTCTGTGTAGCTGCCAACTGCCGGCTCACTGTCCAGACGGCCCACCGGGATTTTTTCCGGTATCCCGGCGGCCCAATCCGGCCCTGGGTGTAAACGTTACATGTTTTCTACCATAGAAATCAATGGGATATGTGGCAGCATCGAACATAAGCTTTCGCTGCTTTCAGACTCCCATTGATTCTTATGGCATCCGCGGCCTCCAGGGTGGCGGATTGAAAACCAGGTACGCTGGGCCGGAATAGCCGCGAGCGTACCTGTTAACTATTTGATAACTTTTAAAAAGTGTCAAATAGTGCCGAATGTGTATTCGGAACATCTGTAATGACGTGATTATTGATCTGTGTCGGATTGAGACTTGCGGATCGTATGTTACGTCACCGATTTCAAATTTTGACGGTCTGTAGGCTTTGATAACTAGGTCGGATCAAGTTTGCAACAAACAGAATTCCAGCGTATTTGTGGTTGACGGCTTGATAGATATCCCCCATAGTCTTAGTATTAATCTTAATAATGAATTTGAAACAGAAGGAGCATTTGAAACCATAGATACATCATTAGGACATGATAAAAACACTATACACGAGTCACATAAATTTGCTGAAGATGGCACTTCAGAAGTTTTACAAAAAACACACTTAGCTTTGGCAGAAAGGTGTACAACAGGCTCAGGTTCTATGGTAATTTCAGGGACAGAAGCAACATGTTCAAATATGGCAAATAAGTAATAAAGTAAAAAATAAAAAAATATAATATTCCTTATTTGCTAAAAACTTTGAGATTTGGAAAAGTTTGTGCTAAAAATACTTAATAAATGAATGTTTACTAAAAACATTAGATATTGAGCGCTTATAATAGCTTTAACTTAAAGCCCCTATATTTAAAAATGTGGGCAAAAAGGATACCAGAGAGAGACTATTTAAATTAAAAAGTGCGTAAAATTTTGATAGCAAAAAAAAAAAAAAAAGCGCATTGGCGCACTATGACATCATCGGGGGGCTCAAAAAAGGCACAATGCCTTTTAACTTCCCCGGAGACGTAAGTACCCTCTGAGGCTTAACGCTCCACACTCACACTAAACGATTACTCCCAGATTGAAACAACCGTAATGCTTGTCCATGGGCCACCTATATAATAAATATAAGCTGATACTTAGCAAGTGACCAAAATAAAAAACGTAAGCATATACTTACCTGTCCTTTGCAGACAGCCAACTAGTACTGAAAAAACGATCAGCAGAGGTAGAAGATAGGAGTATGTAGATCTGTAAATGGAGGCAGAAAGAGACTTACTGCGACCAAATTTACAGAGGGTCTTTTAAAGACTACCAGAGGTTAAAACGTGGTATCTTAAAGAGAAATTAAACCCAATTTTTTTCTTTTATGATTCAGATAGAGAATACCGTTTTAAACAACTTTCTAATTTACTTCTTTTATCTAATTTGCTTCATTCTCTTGATATTCTTTCCTGAATAGCATATCTAGATAGGCTCATTAGTTTCTGATAGGTGGCTGCACAGAGATGCCTCATGTGATTGGCTCACCAATGTGCATTGATGTTTCTTTAACAAACGATATCTAAAGATTGCAGCAAATTGGGTAATAGAAGTAAATTGGAATGTTGTTTAAAATTGTATTCTCTATCTGAATCATGAAAGAATTTTTTGGGGTTTAATGGCCCTTTAAGGCTAAACTCCCCATACATCCCTCTGACAATCACTGTAACTCTGAGGGGAAAACCAGACTTCAATATACACTGAAGCACCTATCTTAAGCAGATAATATTTTAACCACCTCCAAAGGAGGCAAAGTTTAAACTGGGATATGAGTGAGGTGGGTGGGGTATTTATAGGCTTTGAGGTTTCGGTAACTTTGCCTCCTCCTGGTAGGAATGTATATCCCATGACCCATGTGTAACAAATCGTGGACTCTCACCACCTATATGAAAGAAAAGCAAAATAGATAATAGAAGTAAATTGGAAAATTGTTGGAAATTGCATGCTCTATTTTAATCATACATTTTTTGGGGGGGTTTCGTGTCCCTTTAAGTGCTACACAGCCCCAGTGCAGCTTACACTACAATGTATTTTTATGGAGACACTAAATGTTTTTCTGCAGTCTGGCAAAACTAACATTCTTAGTAAATTTGAAAATGTTTAGAAGATCACTTTGTTTGCTGCAATTGTTTTTCAGTAGCCAAACATCCCCAACCTCTTGCCTGGGCACTTGTTTTGGAGTAGACATAGTGACCCACTGTCATTATGTTAGCACATTTTCCATTGTTTTGTATTTTATATCTTATCATCTCTGGGTAAGATAATTAATGGCGTAGCCAGTACATCCCACCACATGACTGGCCCCGCCCATTGTGAGCATCCTGCTTATCATGGCCCCAGCCACAAAAACACAGATGGACACCACTGAAGCTAATTAGGGACAAATATGAGACAGGGTTAGTCTAGGATTAAGGCAGACGCCGAAACCGGTCAGCCTTTTTGTCAACTGTTATTCAATTTTTTTTTGCCTCTTACCCTGGGGTAACTTCAACCCCTTGACTAAATAAAGTTTAATTTTTAACTCACTTTATGGTGCTCCTGACAACCTTTTTTCTTTGGATATTAGTCTTGTGAAACCTGCCACGTGCACTACTGGTTTCAACCATTTTTATACACACATTAAAGGGAAAAAAAAAAGGTAAAATGATCTGCACATAGGGGATCCCACAGTGATTATCTGGCTATTAAAACTTATATATGGGCTTTATTTTAAAGAGAGGGTTATGGGCTTTTAAACAATGGGTCTTGGGGTCTTGATGGCCTGGTAGAGGAGTACTTAAAGGGACAGTCTACACCAGAATTTTTATTGTTTTAAAAGATAGATAATCCCTTTATTACTCATTTCCCAGTTTTGCATAAAACACAGTTATATTAATACACTTTTAACCTCTGTGATTATCTTGTATCTAAGACTCTGCAAACTGCCCCTTTTTCAGTTCTTTTGACAGACTTGCAGTCTAGCCAATCAGTGCCTGCTCCCAGATAACTTCTCGTGCACGCGCACAGTGTTATCTATATGAAAAACGTGAACTAACACCCTCTAGTGGTGAAAAACTGTTAAAATGCAATCTGAAAAAGGTGGGCTTCAAGGTCTAAGAAATTAGCATATTAGCCTCCTAGGTTAAGCCTTCAACTAAGAATCCCAAGAGAACAAAGCAAAATTGGTGATAAAAGTAAATTGGAAAATTGTTTAAAATTACATGCTCTATCTGAATCATGAAAGTTTATTTTGCCCTAGACTGTCCCTTTAAATGTAGGCTCAAAAGAACATATCTGAATAATGAAAGTTTTAGTTCTGTTTTTACTGTCCCTTTCTCACACACATTTCTGTAGGTGTGGTAGTTGTCAGCCCTTCACTAAATAGCACCGCTCCCTCTTTAAGTGCAGCTAATTACACAGGGCACAGTGTTTTCATATAGTAGCTTACCTTATATCATGTAATCATGTCACTCACTTGTGGAAGCCAATAGCATTTAGAAATCCATTTAAATAAAGCAGATTAATTGTGTACTACATGCAGACTATAGCAGTAAACCTGAGCAATAGCTACGCTAGATACAGTACATACTTAGCAACGCAATGTTTCACTGAAGATAGTTAGGGATCATCTACAATGTTAAAAGCTTATCAAAAAGTGGAAACTATTCAGAGCAAGCATATAGATGTGCTGGTAATGTTTACAGGCAGTATATGTGATGATGAGGGTGTGTGTATTACTGTATTATATAATCTAAGGGTTAAGGAAATCATTTTAATGCTAAATTTATTGACACTTTAATTACGTTTTATTTCAGTTTTCTCAGTGAGACTTTTTTTAAGTTTTAAAGGGACAGTCAAATCAAAAAAAAAACTTTCCTGTTTTAAATAGGGCATGCAATTTTAAACAACTTCCCAATTTACTTTTATTACCAATTTTGCTTTGTTCTCTTGGTATTCTTAGTTGAAAGCTAAAACTAGGAGGTTCATATGCTAATTTCTTAGACCTTGAAGACTGCCTCTAATCTGAATACATTTTGACCACTAGAGGGCATTAGTTCACATGTTTCATATAGATAACATTGAGCTCATGCACGTAAAGTGACCTAGGACTGAGCACTGATTGGCTAAACTGCATGTCTGTCAAAAGAACTGAAATAAGGGGGCAGTCAGCAGAAGCTTAGATACAAGATAATTACAGAGGTAAAACGTGTATTATTATAACTGTGTTGGTTATGCAAAACTGGGGAGTGGGTAATAAAGGGATTATCTTTCTTTTTAAACAACAAAAATTCTGGTGTTGACTGTCCCTTTAAGTGACAGACAATAGTTTTAAAAACAAAAATTTAGCTTTCAAATTATCCTGAATTTTTTCATTCTCAAAAATGTTTGTATATTGTATTAGGTTAGAAAAAAGAGTTAGGTGATATAATTTCCATTAAGAATAAAATATAAATGATAAGAGGGAGAAAGCAATTTGTATATTATAGAACTGTGATAGACAATTTCCAAATATATATTAATATATTAGAAGCATTAAGGGATGCAGATAAATGTATTTAAACACAGAATTATATATTTAGTAAAAATGTCCAGGGGCACAGGGACAGATTTAGAGGGACACTAGATGTTTTTGTAGATGATCCATTTATATAGCCAACCTGGGAGCGTTTTTGTAACAATGTATAGTTATGCTTATTTTTAATAACATTGTGATATTTTTCAGACTCCTAACCAAGTCCCAAAGTACCAAATGTAGACTTATGTCTACATGACTCCAGCTGCTTGTTTTTGTGTAATGTGTCTTTTCATATGCAGGGGGCAGTGTCTGCACTTCCTTTTTTCTCAGCCCTTTTCAGTCAGTGTCCCAGCCTTACCTCATCAACAGTGCTAAACTGGGCGCTCCGAAGTAAGTTTATAAAAGGTTTTATACTGGTTTTTATATCAGCATCTGTGCATATTCTTCTTTATAGTAGTGTCTATTACAAGCATATAGATGGCTTTGGCAGCACTTCCTGTGACTCTTCAGATATGTAAAACAGTACATGCTAGTAGACACTTTTCAGAGTTGGCTGGTCTGTAATTGCAGATCTAACTGGACATTCAAAAACAGACTGTTGAAAAATAGACAGGAGTATTAAAATGAATATCATACAACTAAAACAACATTTTGAATATAAAATAAAACTCTGTATTTTACATTAGGTTATGGCTCTGTATATTCAAGAAAACTAAATGGTTTGTATTTTTTAGACCATCCCTAACATAACAGGAAACTAAACTCTTTTTTTCTCTCTCGTTATATTCCTGTATAAGGAAGTTGCAGCGAGAAAGTGGATTGGAGAGCCCTCTAGTGACCAATTGTACACATCACTTACAGCTTGAAAAAAAATCCAATTTAGTTACTATTTTTAAATTGCCTTTGTTCTCTGGTGATTGGTGGCTACACACTTGTCCTTGACCAGTAATGCACTGCAGCTCTGGAGCAGGGAATAATGCCATAATAACATGCTCAAAAATATTATAGCAGTGTTTCTCAATTCCAATCTTCAAAGAGCCCTAGCATGCCAAATTCAAAGGTTTCCCTTACCTACCTGAGCACGGGTGAATCAGTTATGATGACTGAACTAATGAACAGTATCTGTCGAAAGCTAAACCTAACTATAAGCAGCCTCACTGATTCTGTTGCGCAAATAACGTAGCGAGTTGCGCTCTTGCAGTCTGAGTTACAAGCACGGGAGCGTGCTGTGATTAATTTACATGGGGCGCATGGTAAGGCTCTGATTGGCTGAAAGACCTGCCAGTCAAAAACGCCTAAGAGAAAATTGTTGAGAGGCTGCATTAAATCAGTTAAAGGGACACTGAACCCAATTTTTTTTCTTTCATGATTCAGATAGAGCCTGCAATTTTAAGCAACTTTCTAATTTACTCCTATTATCAAATTTTCTTCATTCTCTTTGTATCTTTATTTGAAATGCAAGAATGTAAGTTTAGATGCCGGCCTATTTTTGGTGAACAACCTGGATAAATTCATCCACCAATAAAAAAGTGCTGTCCAGAGACTGAAACAAAAAAAAAAAGCTTAGATGCCTTCTTTTTAAATAAAGATAGCAAGAGAACGAAGAAAAATTGATAATAGGAGTAAATTACAAAGTTGCTTAAAATTATATGCTCTATCTGAATCACAAAAGAAAACATTTGGGTTCAGTGTCCCTTTTTAAAGGAGCCTGACAAAAATGTTCATTATTAAAAGTGGAATTGACTTTGGAATGTAAAAAGCATATCAATATGCTAGTTAGGACAAGAGCCTTCAGAATATGTGATTTTATGCTGGCAAATTTACCATCATTTTAAAGAAAACAATTGGGTTTAGTATCCCTTTAATCTATTCACAACGTCATGTTCTCCCAAAGGTTTTTTTTGTCAGATTATTTTGAAGATATTATCACATATTATTGGTTTGTAGCTTTCAAAACTATGAATTAGTGTCTGCAGAAATAGCATGCCCCTTCTTTACAGGAAAATGTTGTTAACAGAGTTGATAAATAGAGCTTAACCCCTTAAGAACCAGGCATTTCAGACAAAATCTTCCCAAAAGACCAGAGCATTTTTAGCATTTTTGCCATCACTACATTTAAACAGAAATAGAGCCTTTTTTTATATTTACTGTGATGAGCGTGGGAAGTGATGTCACCGGATGGGGGCGTGGTTTATTGCCGTTATGTCGCAGTTACCAAGTTAGATGTGTTGTACAAGCTGTATACTTCTATGCTCTATAATAAAATAGCGTTGTACCTTCTATGCTGTGTCCTGCATCTTTTGATATTTATCTATCAAAACTATATATATATTTTTTAGTAGACAACCCAAAGTATTGATCTAGACTAATTTTGGTATATTTCACGCCACCATTTCACTGCTAAATGCGATCAAATAAAAAAAATTTACTTTTTCATACATTTAGGTTTCTCGCTGACATTATTTACAAACAGCTTGTGCAATCATGGCACAAATGGTTGTAAATGCTTCTCTGGGATCCCCTTTGGTTAGAAATAGCAGACATATATGGCTTTGGCATTGCTTTTTGGTACTTAGAAGGCCACTAAATGCCGATGCGCACCACACTTGTACTATGCCCAGCAGTGAAGGGTAGCTTGTAGGGTTAATTTTAGCTTTAGTGTAGAGATCAGCCTCCCACCTGACACATCCCACCCCCTCATCCCTCCATGACCCCCCTCAAACAGCTCTATTCCCTTCCCCACATCACAATTGTCACCGCCTTCTTAAGTACTGGCAGAAAGTCTGCCAGTACTAAAATAAAAGGATGTATTTACTTATTTATTTATATATATGCTGCACTGTTGGATCCCCCCTTAAACCCCAACCTCCCTGACCCCCCCAAACAGATCTCTAACCCGCCCCCCCACTACCTATTTGCCGCCATTTGGCAGTTTGCTGCAAACAAGGAAAAAAATATTTTTAATAATTTAAGTACCAATTTTTTTCAGTAGTTTAGATGCTCCCACTCAATAACCTCCCCCCTCCCAGATCACTTTCCCCCAACGGATCACACAGATGATACTTTATTGCCTCTCCTCCCTCCTCCCCCCTCACTGCGACTCATGACCGGTAGTGATGATGCGAACATAAAAATTTGGGTTCGCGAACTGCGAACACTAACTTCCGCAAATGTTTGCGAACGGGCGAACCGGGCGAACCGCCATAGACTTCAATAGGCAGGCGAATTTTAAAACCCACAGGGACTCTTTCTGGCCACAATAGTGATGGAAAAGTTGTTTCAAGGGGACTAACACCTGGACTGTGGCATGCCAGAGGGGGATCCATGGCAAAACTCCCACGGAAAATTACATAGTTGATGCAGAGTCTGGTTTTAATCCATAAAGGGCATAAATCACCTAACATTCCTAAATTGTTTGCAATAACGTGCTTTAAAACATCAGTTATGATGTCGTATCTATCAGGTAGTGTAAGGGTTATGCCCGCTTCACAGTGCGCAGTGTAGGTGATATACCTGCCCTGACCATGCTTTGCAGACCAGGTATCAGTGGTCAGATGGACCCTTGCCCCAACACTGTGTGCCAGACATGCCATTATAGCAGACTTATATGGCTTTGGCGTTGCTTTTTGGTAATTAGAAGGCTGCTAGATGCCACTGCGCACCACACGTGTTTTATGCCCAGCAGTGAAGGGGTTAATTAGGGAGCATGTAGGGACCTTGTAGACAGGGCCGGATTTACATCTCAGGTGCCTGTAGGCACAAAAACCTGAAGCGCCCCCCCCCACCCCCCCCACCCCCCCTAGAAAAAAGTGGAAAAAATGAGGACTTTTTTTTATTATTATTTAGGACAACTAAAAATAAATATTAGATGTAAAATTACATTTTCCCTTTTATGGAGATACACAAATACACACACCAATTGCAATATTTGTTGTAATGGAAGCTACACCAAAAATCAATATTCACTTGACTCAAATGGCCATACAATTTCTATTATGTATAACAAAAACAAATCATGTTAAACTTTTAATGCAAAATATTCTAAAGAAAACCCTATTTAAAGGGACATCAAATGTGACAGTTTGCTGGGCATTTTATTATTGCACTAGTGCTTGCAGAGAAGTGTGTTAGCCTCTTGCAAAAGAGTTAAACACATAGTCAATGTCAGTTCTGAGACAGCAATACACATCTGTGCAGACCCAGATGGGCTCATAGGACATGTTTATTGACAAGCCATTAGTGTATTGCTTTTCTGGAGATGACTTTGACTATGTGCTTAACATTTTGTTGGAGTCAAACACAGTTTTGTGTAAACAATAGCAATATTAAAACTAGCAGCATGCAAGCTCATCACCATCAACAACCTGTGCAGCCAGTGGAAGAAAATATAAAATGTAGGGAAAAAAATCTTGTAAACTCTGATATTTTTGGTACAAACACACACAGATGTTACATTTATTTTGTTCTGAAATATAAATATCATATGATGTTGCTCTCAAAGGAAAACATGGAATGTTGTAGATTATATGTAATCCAGGGGTCAACAAATGTGTTTAAAATTAGAATTTAGAAATTCAATGGGAGGGGTTTAGTTTTAATCTTTGCCCCTCTCTCCTTCATGGCTCCCTCAACTGCTGTAACATATTCCCAATGAAACACTCGACTTTGTAGGCACCTGGCAGCACAATTCTTACTAAAATAAATGCCCTCATAAAAAAAAAAAAAAAAAAAAAAAAAATTTTTTTTTTTTTTTTTTTTTTTTTATTATTGACAGGCAGGCGCCCCTCACTGCAAGGCGCCTGTAGGCACATGCCTACTGTGCCTAATGGGAAATCCGGCCCTGCTTGTAGAGTTAATTTTAGCTTCAGTGTAGTGTAGTACACAACCCAAAGTATTGATCTAGGCCCATTTTGGTATATTTAATGCCACCATTTCACCGCCAAATACAATCAAATAAAAAAAAATTGTTCACTTTTTCACAAACTTTAGGTTTCTCACAGAAATTATTTACAAACAACTTTTGCAATTATGGCATAAATGGTTGTAAATGCTTCTCTGGGATCCCCTTTGTTCAGAAATAGCAGACTTATATGGCTTTGGCGTTGCTTTTTGGTAATTAGAAGGCTGCTAAATGCTACTGTGCACCACACGTGTTTTATGCCCAGCAGTGAAGGGGTTAATTAGGGAGCATGTAGGGAGCTTGTAGAGTTAATTTTAGCTTAAGTGTAGTGTAGTAGACAACCCAAAGTATTGCTCTAAGCCCATTTTGGTATATTTCATGCCACCATTTCACGCCAAATGCGATCAAATTTAAAAAAAACTTAAATTTTTCGCAATTTTAGGTTTCTCACTGAAATTATTTACAAACAGCTTGTGCAATTATTGCACAAATGGTTGTAAATGCTTCTCTGGAATCCCCTTTGTTCAGAAATAGCAGACATATATGACTTTGGCGTTGCTTTCTGGTAATTAGAAGGCCGCTAAATGCTGCTGTGCAGTGAAGAGGTTAATTAGGTAGTTTGTAGGGAGCTTGCAGGGTTAATTTTAGCTTTAGTGTAGAGATCAGCCTCCCACCTGACACATCAGACCCCCTGATCCCTCGCAAACAGCTCCCTTCCCTCCCCCACCCCACAATTGTCCCCGCCATCTTAAGTACTGGCAGAAAGTCTGCCATTACTAAAATAAAAGGTTTTTATTTTTTTTTTATTTTTTTAGCATATTTACATATGCTGTGGTGTAGCATCCCCCCTTAGCCCCCAACCTTCCTGATCCCCCCCAAAACAGCTCTCTAACCCTCCCCATCTGCCTTATTGGTGGCCATCTTGGGTACTGGCAGCTGTCTGCTATTATTTCACAGTCAAAAAAGTGTTGTTTTTTTAAATGTACACTACTGTTACACCAGATATGAGTGGTGGCACTGGGCAAGTGGGCACAGTATACGCTGTGAGCCTGGCACACACGCTGGCAGGCAGGCAACTGCAATTAGATTACACAGGAAAAAAAAAAAAAAGCAGACTGATGTTCTAGCCCTAAAAAGGGCTTTTTGGGGTGCTGTCCTTACAGCAGATATCAGATGAGTCCTTCAGGACACTGAATACACTAGCCTAGCTATCGATTTCCCTATTAAATCAGCAGCAGCTACACTGTACCTCATCTCACTAAGAATGCAGCTTCCGAATGAATCTAAAATGGATGCTGTCCAGGAGGTGGGAGGGTCTGGGAGGGAGGGTCTGCTGCTGATTGGCTGGAATGTGTCTTCTGACTGTGAGATACAGGGTCAAAGTTTACTCAATGATGAGGAATAGGGGCGGATCGAACATCGCATATGTTCGCCGTCCGCGACGAACGCGAACATGCTATGTTCGCCGGGAACTATTCGCAGGCGAACTATTCATGACATCACTAATGACCGGCACATTTTTTCCCTTGAACGGCTATAGAGTGGCGCCCTCCTCCTGCCCCCTATAGTGATGGACCACCCGCCTCCCTCCTTACCCTCCCACCAATGAATGGCACCACCGGATCTCTGCATCGTTATCTCTGCAACTCTATTTCTGCAGTGCCCCACTCGTGGGGCATGCAGAAATAGCGCAATCTCACTAAAAAATAGCAGAGAAAAGCCCAGGACTGCAGTGACATATAGGGTATGTCGCTGGTCCTTAAGGGCATAACGACCAGCGTCATACAGGGTATGGCGCTGGTCGTAAAGGGGTTAAAGGGACATAATCATGAAAGATAACTTTTGGGTTTCAGATAGGGCATAACATTTTCAGATTTACTTCTATTATCAGATTTGCTTCATTCTCTTGGAATCCTTTGTTGAAGGAGAGTCATGCTCTACTGGCGCTCAGCTGAATACACTGGGTGAGACAGTGACAAGCAGCTAGCTCACAGTAATGCATTGCTTCTGAGCCTACCTATGCAGGCTTTTCAACAATGGATACTAAATTAGATAAGAGAAGGCAATTGGAAAATTGTTAATAATTGCATGTTCTTTCTGAATTATGAAAGTTTAATTTTGACTTTACTGTCCTTTTAATGCCATTGCTCCCCTGAAAATCTATGAACCCATAAGCAACTCATACTAAGTTTCAAGAAGCTCACTGAATAGAAGATTGGAGTGGAAAAGATCTGCACAAGGACCTAAGTGTGAGGAGGGAGGGAAAATCATTATAAATGAAAAATGTTATTGGTTTAGTTAAAGGGATACTGGACCCAAAATGTTCTTTCGTGATTCAGATAAAGCATGCAATTTTAAGCAACTTTCTAATTTACTCCTATTATCAATTTTTCTTCATTCTCTTGGTATCGTTATTTAAAAAAGCTGGAATGTAAGCATAGGAGCCAGCTCATTTTTGGTTCAGACCCTGGATAGCGCTTGCTGATTGGTGGCTACATTTAGTAGCCCCCTAGATATACCTCTGCTGACAAATAACAAAATGTATTCTTACCTGATCAATTTCTTTCTTTCCGGGCATGTAGAGTCCACAATTTCATTTCAGTTACTAGTGGGAACCAATACCCAAGCTAGAGGACACAGAATGAAAGGGCAGGAGAACAAGACAGGTGGACCTAAACAGAAGGTACCACCACTTGAAGAACTTGTCTCCCAAAGTAAGCCTTGCCGAGGAAAAAGTATCAAATTTGTAGAATTTTGGAAAAGGTATGCCATGAGGACCAAGAGGCTAACTTGCAGATTTGTTCCCCAGAAACTTCCTTTTGAAAGCTCAGGAAGGAGAGACAGACCTAGTGGAATGAGCTACAATTCTCTAAGGAGGCTGCAGTCCAGCTGTCCCATAAGCCGACCTAAAAACACTTCTCAACCAGAGAGAAAGTGTAGTAGAAGTGGCCTTTGGCCCTTACGCTCCAGAGAAAACAATGAACAGGGCAGATAATTGTCTAAAATCTTAGTTGCTTGAAGGTAAAATTTTAGAACACGCACACATCCAGGTTATGCAACAGGCATTCTTCTGAGAAGAAGGATTAGAACAAAAATAAGGAACAACAATTTCCTGATTAATATTGCGATCCGATACCACTTTGGGAAGAAATCCCAACTTAGTACTTAGAAGCGCCTATCTGCATGAAAAAAAAGGTAAGGGGTATCACACTGCAGAGTCGAAAGCTCGGAAACTATGCGAGCAGAAGAAATAGCAAGGAGAAATAAATCTTTTCAGGATAACAACTATTGCAACTGAATGCATAGGCTCAAACGGAGCCTATTGCAAAAATCTAAGAACAAGGTCAAGACCCCATTGAGGATCAACAGGATTAAACACAGACCTGAATAAGTCTGATCAAGGCCTGAACAAAAGATTGAACATCTGGCAGATTTGCCAAATATTTGCATAAAAGAATAGACAGTGCAGAAATCTGACCCTTCAGAGTACTGACTGACAAATCTTTCTCCAGGCCATCCTGAAGAAAAGATAAAATGTGGGGATCCTCCCCCAACTCCAAGAGAAATCTCTAGATTTGCACCAAAAAGGTATTTATGCCATATCTTATAATAATCTTACGAGAAACAGGTTTACGAGCTTGGAGCATGATAATAATGCCCTGCTCTGAAAAAAGCGCCTGGCTAAGACTAGCCATTCAATCTCCAAGCAGGCAGGTTCAGAGAATCTAGAAAAGGGTGGAGGAAGGGATCCTGAAGTAGAAGCTCCTTCCTCAGATGTACCTCCAAGGGGAAAGAGATGACATATTTACTAGATCTGCTAATCAAATCCTGTGAAGCCAGGCAAGAGCAATTAGAATCACAGACACCCTATCCTGATTGATACAAGCTACTACTCAAGGAAGAAGGGCAAATGGAGGAAACAAAAATGCTAGTTGGAAATCCCAAGAAAACGCCAGAGCATCTATCAGAACTGCTTAAGAATCACTTGATCTTAAACCTTACCCTGGAAGCTTGGCGTTAGCCTATACGCCATGAAATCCAACTCCTGGAACCCCCCACCCGAGGGATATCCAGGAGAATACTTCCAGCTGGAGAGCCCACTTCCCTGGACAAAAGATCTGCCTGCTCAGAAATCTGCTTCCCAGGAGGCCACCTCTGGGATGTGGATGGCAGAGAGGAGATCGTAAGATTCCGCCCACTGAAGAATGCGAGTCACCTCCTTCATAGCTAAAAACTCAGAACTCCTTCCTGGTGGATGATATACGCCACAGAGGAGGAGATGTCCGACTGAAATCCGATAAATCAGACCGAACCTAGTTGAGGCCAAGCTGTAGAGCATTGAAGATTTTTTCTCAGTACTAAGTTGATTATTGGGAGAGAAGACTCCTCTCAGGTCCAAAGGCCCTAAGCCTTTAAAGAACCCTAAACTGCTCCCCAGACCGACAGGCTGGCATCCGAGGTTACATCTCCCAAGATGGTCTCAGAAAGCAAGTTCTCTGAGACAGATGATCCTGAGAAATCCATCAAGATAGAGAGTCTCTTAATATTGAGTCCAGGACCAATCTCTGAGAGAGATCAGAGTGGTCACCATTCCATTGTCTGAGCATGCATAACTGTAGAAATCTCAGATGGAAACGAGCAAACCGGATAGCCACCAGACTAATTACTCCATACACATTGACACTGATGGACAGATAGAGGACAGAAGAAAAGGATAGTCAACAAGAAGTTAGAATTCACTGACCTCCATCAAGAAAAACTTCATGGAGATCGAGTCTATGATCGCCCTCAAAAAACATACCCTGACACCAAGGAACTCAGATTCACTTTCCACCGGAGAGAGCGGAATATCAACAACAGAAAATACTTATGGGATCATGCTAAATTAAATGATGGCACTTGAACAAAGATATTGTCCAGGTATGGAGTCGCCGCAATTTCCTGATATCTAGCCATCGACTACAGGCTGAAAGACAGAGCTGCAAGTTGGAAGCGTTTGATAAAAGGCAAAAAAAAAAAGATTTGAAAAAGGATAAACAGCTTGCACACACACATTCAAGGTGCAAGTAGCTGCAGCTGATTTCAAACTGCAAACTTTCTGCTTGCTAGACAGCTAACTAACCATTAGGTTACTACAGCTGGAATAAGTAACCATCCTAGGCCCAACACCTGTTAGTATGGAAAAAATCCTGAATTCATATCTAAAATAGATAAGAGGACAAGTAATCATTAAGGACCTAGGATCACTGAAAGAAAAAAACATATGATTTAAGATCATACAGGATGTCACTATCAAAAGATAAAAAATCTTCTCAACATAAAAAGAGAAAATATCCTCGGACAGTCCTAAGGTGATCCCAAGAATTATATACGTACACATCTATATGTATACAATAATCCAGGACAAAACACAATGTCACAGACATTACAGAATCACTTCAATATGAAGAGCTTATAAAAACGTGTCCTATATGTCACAGACATAGAATATCACACCTCAACAAGAGAGAATAATACTATTGTGTCCATGTTAAAGTATGAAAACATGATAAATAAAATAGAGTCCCATGAATTACTGACTCTTAATGCTGAAATATATTTGAGAGTCAGAGCAGTACAAGTCATATGCCAATTTATGTCAGAGTGGCATGCTCACATCACTATCTTAACATATCCTCTACAGAGTATTCCTCATCCGAACTGCAGTGATGGCTCTGATAGCTGTAAACTTCTATTGCTGTGAAGAAGCAGCAAAGAATAGTTACAGTGAAAAACTAATAGACACCACCAGGTGGCAGACCACACCTATTGTTATATTATACGATATACAGAGGGATAGAATAAAAGGACATCAACATATTCAAATCAAATTGCACCCTTATACATGAGAAAATATAATAAATTTGATCTTGCATTACATACCACCAAATGGTGGTAAATACCAGGGAGACACAGTAAAAAAGTAATTTTATACCATCCCCAGGATTAACCTCTAAAGCAGAGGGTTGTATCCTACACTGGCTCCGCCCCCCAGTCATTCGACCGACGGTTAGGAGAAAAAGGAGAAACTATAGGGTGCCGTGGTGACTGTAGTGTATAAAGAAAACATTTTTCAACCTGATTAAAAAAACCATGGCGGGCCGTGGACCGGACACACCGTTGGAGAAAGTAATTTATCAGGTAAGCATCAATTCTGTTTTCTCCAACATTGGTGTGTCTGGTCCACGGCGTCATCCATTACTTGTGGGAACCAATACCAAAGCTTTAGGACACGGATGAAGGGAGGGAGCAAATCAGGTTACCTAAACAGAAGGCACCACGGCTTGCAAAACCTTTCTCCCAAAAACAGCCTCCGAAGAAGCAAAAATATCAAATTTGTAAAATTTGGCAAAAGTGTGCAGAGAAGACCAAGTCGCTGCCTTACATATCTGGTCAACAGAAGCCTCGTTCTTATAGGCCCATGTGGAAGCCACAGCCCTAGTAGAGTGAGCTGTGATACGGTCAGGAGGCTGCCGTCCGGCAGTCTCATAAGCCAAGCGGATAATGCTTTTCAGCCAGAAAGAGAGAGAGGTAGCAGTAGCTTTTTGACCTCTCCTCTTACCAGAGTAAACGACAAACAAGGATGAGGTTTGTCTAAAATCTTTTGTTGCTTCTAAATAGAACTTTAAAGCACGAACAACATCTAAATTGTGTAATAAACGTTCCTTCTTTGAAACTGGATTCGGACACAAAGAAGGAACAACTATTTCCTGGTTGATGTTCTCGTTGGAAACAACTTTTGGAAGAAAACCAGGCTTAGTACGCAAAACAACCTTATCTGAATGGAACACCAGATAGGGTGGATCACACTGCAAAGCAGATAATTCAGAAACTCTTCTAGCAGAAGAAATAGCAACCAAAAACAGAACTTTCCAAGATAGTAACTTAATATCTATGGAATGTAAAGGTTCAAACGGAACCCCTTGAAGAACTGAAAGAACTAAATTTAGACTCCAAGGAGGAGTCATGGGTCTGTAAACAGGCTTGATTCTAACCAAAGCCTGAACAAAAGCTTGTACATCTGGCAAAGCTGCCAGTCGTTTGTGCAACAAGACGGATAATGCAGAAATCTGTCCTTTTAGAGAACTAGCTGACAATCCTTTATCCAAACCTTCTTGGAGAAAGGAGAGAATCTTTGGAATTTTAATCTTACTCCAGGAGAATCCTTTGGATTCCCACCAACAGATATATTTTTTCCATATTTTATGGTAAATCCTTCTAGTCACAGGTTTTCTGGCTTGGACCAGAGTATCAATCACAGAATTTGAAAACCCACGCTTGGATAAAATCAAGCGTTCAATTTCCAAGCAGTCAGCTGCAGAGAAACTAGATTGGGATGTTTGAATGGACCTTGTACTAGAAGGTCCTGTCTCAAAGGTAGCTTCCATGGTGGAGCCTATGACATATTCACCAGGTCTGCATACCAAGTCCTGCGTGGCCGTCAGAATCACAGAGGCCTTCTCCTGTTTGATCCTGGCTATGAGCCTGGAGAGGAGAGGAAACGGTGGAAACACATATGCTAGGTTGAACGACCAAGGCGCCACTAATGCATCCACTAGAGTCGCCTTGGGATCCCTGGATCTGGACCCGTAGCAAGGAATCTTGAAGTTCTGATGGGACGCCATTAGATCCATGTCTGGAATGCCCCATAATTGGGTTAACTGAGCAAAGACCTCCGGATGGAGTTCCCACTCCCCCGGATGGAAAGTCTGACGGCTCAAATAGTCCGCCTCCCAGTTGTCTACTCCTGGGATGTGAATAGCAGATAGATGGCAGGAGTGATTCTCTGCCCATTGGATTATCTTGGTTAATTCCTTCATCGCTAGGGAACTCTTTGTTCCCCCCTGATGATTGATGTACGCAACAGTCGTTATGTTGTCCGACTGAAATCTTATGAACCTGTCTTCCGCTAGCTGAGGCCAAGCCAGGAGCGCATTGAATATAGCTCTTAGTTCCAAAATGTTTATCGGGAGAAGTGACTCTTTCCGCGACCATAGGCCCTGAGCTTTCAGAGAGTCCCAGACCGCGCCCCACCCCAAGAGGCTGGCGTCGGTCGTGACGATGACCCACTCCGGTCTGCGGAAACTCATTCCCTGAGACAGGTGATCCTGGGTCAACCACCAGAGAAGTGAGTCCCTGGTTACCTGGTCTACTTGAATTTGGGGAGACAAGTCTGTATAGTCCCCATTCCACTGATTGAGCATGCACAGCTGTAATGGTCTTAGATGAATTCGAGCAAAAGGAACCACATCCATTGCTGCGACCATTAGTCCTATTACATCCATGCATTGAGCTATGGAGGGTTGAGGAATAGAGTGAAGAACTCGACAAGCTTTTAGAAGCTTTGTCTTTCTGACGTCTGTGAGAAAGATCTTCAATTCCAGAGAATCTATTATTGTTCCCAGAAAAGGAACCCTTGTGGACGGTGACAGTGAACTTTTTTCTATGTTCACTTTCCACCCGTAAGATCTGAAAAAAGCCAACACAATGTCTGTATGAGCCCTCGCTTTGGAAAGAGACGACGCTTGGATTAGGATGTCGTCTAGATAAGGTGCTACAGCGATGCCCCTCGGTCTTAGGACCGCTAGAAGGGACCCTAGCACCTTTGTGAAAATTCTGGGAGCGGTGGCTAAACCGAATGGAAGAGCCACAAACTGGTAATGTTTGTCCAGAAAGGCGAACCTCAGGAACTGATGATGAGATTTGTGGATTGGGATATGCAGATACGCATCCTTCAGATCCACGGTAGTCAAAAATTGACCCTGCTGGATTGTTGGTAAGATTGTCCGAATGGTTTCCATCTTGAAGGATGGAACTCTGAGGAACTTGTTTAATATCTTTAAATCCAGAATTGGCCTGAAAGTTCCCTCTTTTTTGGGAACCACAAACAGGTTTGAGTAAAACCCTAGACCTTGTTCCCCGGAGGGGACTGGGTTTATCACTCCCATCTTTGATAGGTCTCTTACACAATGTAAGAATGCCTGTTTCTTTATCTGGTCTGAAGATAAGCGAGACAGGTGGAACCTTCCCTTTGGAGGAAGTCCCTTGAATTCTAACAGGTATCCCTTGGAAACTATCTCTAGTGCCCAGGGATCCAGAGCATCTTTTGCCCAAGCCTGAGCGAAGAGAGATAGTCTGCCCCCTACCAGATCCGGTCCCGGATCGGGGGCTACCCCTTCATGCTGTCTTGGTAGCAGCAGCAGGTTTCTTGGTTTGTTTACCCTTGTTCCAGCCTTGCATGGGCTTCCAAGCGGGTTTGGGCTGGGCCGCGTTACCTTCTTGTCTAGCGGCAGTGGAGTTATTAGCCGTCCGTTCCTGAAATTGCGAAAGGAACGAAAATTAGACTTGTTCTTAGCCTTAAAAGGCCTATCCTGTGGGAGGGCATGGCCCTTACCCCCAGTGATGTCTGAAATAATTTCCTTCAATTCCGGCCCAAAAAGGGTCTTACCCTTGAAAGGAATATTCAGTAACTTAGTCTTGGACGACACGTCTGCCGACCAGGATTTTAGCCAAAGCGCCCTCCGCGCTACTATAGCAAAACCTGAGTTTTTCGCCGCCAATTTCGTTATTTGAAAGGCGGCATCCAATATAAAGGAATTAGCTAACTTTAATGCGTGAATTCTGTCCATGACTTCTTCATAGGAAGTCTCTTTCTGGAGCGACCTTTCTAGTTCTTCGAACCAAAAGGACGCCGCTGAAGTGACAGTAATAACACACGTAGCTGGTTGAAGGATGAACCCTTGCTGAACAAAATCTTTTTAAGCAATCCTTCCAATTTTTTATCCATAGGATCTTTGAAAGCGCAGCTGTCCTCTATAGGAATAGTTGTGCGCTTCGCTAGTGTTGAAACAGCTCCCTCAACCTTCGGGACCGTTTGCCATGCGTCCCTTCTAGGGTCTACTATGGGAAACATTTTCTTAAATAGAGGAGGATACCCTCTTAGGTATTGGAAAAGCGTTGTCGTGCACTGGGACCTCTAAAAATTTGTCCAATTTGCACAACTTCTCTGGTACTACCATGGAATCACAGTCATCCAGAGTAGCTAAAACCTCCTTAAGCAAAGCGCGGAGATGTTCTAGCTTAAACTTAAATGCCACTAGATCAGTTTCTGACTGTTGAGAAATTTTTCCTGAGTCTGAAATTTCACCCTCAGACAGCCCTTCCCTCACAGCCAATTCCGATTGATGTGAGGGTAAAATAGATAAGGCATCGTCAGCGTCTGATTGTTCATCCTTTTTATCTGTATTTAAAACTGAACAATCACGCTTTCTCTGAAAAACTGGCAGTTTGGATAAAAGATTTGCTATAGAATTATCCATTACTGCTGATAATTGTTGCATAGAAATAAGCACTGGCGCGCTAGGTGTCGCCTGCGTGGGCAAAGCTGGTGTAGACACAGAAGGAGAGGATGTAGAGCTATCCCCACTACCTTCATTAGATAAATCATCTTGGGCAACATTATGAAAAATAACAGAGCTGTCCTGATTTTGTTTGGACGCTATGGCGCAATTATCACAAACACTCGAAGGGGGAACCACATTTGTCTCTATACACACAGAACATAGGTTATCTGATGGAACAGACATGTTAAACAGATTTAGGCAGGCAAACAATGCAATAAAAACGATTTTAAACAAAAACGTTACTGTCTCTTTAAATAATAAAATGACACATTTATTTCTGAATGTTCAAAAAAACTATGAAGGCAATATCCGATTTTTCTGAAATTTGGACCCCAGTGTCTTAATGCTTAGAAAGTATTGCACAGCAAATATGGAGACTCTAGATCTTAAAACAAGCAAACCAGAGCTAATTGTTGGATTTAACCGTTTTTACACACCACAAACCCAGCTACAGCCTTGCTGCAGCTTTTTACCTTCCTTAGGGGGTCACCATTCACAGAAAAAAGCCTTTTGGAGTCACTTTCTGAACCACAGGACCCTCTCACATGAATCTGCATGCACTGCCTTGAAATTCAACTGCACAGCTGAAGTGCCAAAATGAGGCTTCCTCCCTCAGCACACTAGAGTGAAGGGGCCTTCCTGACTAGATTTAGGTGTCTAAAACAAGCCAGATCATTAAAAAACGTTCCCAAGTGTATGTGAGCTTATAAAATATTTCAAATGGTATAATATTGTAATAAGAACCAATCGATTTAGCCCCTAACAGTGTCTACCAGCATAAAAAACAAAAAGGGGAAGCCTGTTATCTTTTTTGCTGAGGTGAAAGAAAAATGGCTTACCGTTTCCCCTGAGGGGAAAAATGACTGTCATCTAGCATTAGCCTGTGTTGTTAGAAGGAGACTAGTGATACCTGAAGCAGATGAGTCTGCAAACTGTTACCCCCAACTGAAGTTCTCTTGTTTCAACAGTCCTGCGTGGTAACAGTAATGGATTTTAGTTTCTTGTGCTAAAATCATAGCCCTCTTAAACAGAAATCTTCATCACTTTTCTGTTATAGAGTAAATAGTACAAGCCAGCACTATTTTAAAATAACAAACTCTTGATAGAAGAATAAAAAACTACAACTAACACCACAAACTCCTCGCCATCCCCGTGGTAGATGCTACTTGTTCAGAGTGGCAAGGAGAATGACTGGGGGCGGAGCCAGAGGGGGAGCTATATGGACAGCTCTTGCTGTGTGCTCTCCTTGCCTTTCCCTGTGGGGGAGAACATTTCCCACAAGTAATGGATGACGCCGTGGACCGGACACACCAATGTTGGAGAAAGGGATACTAGAAAACGTATTCTTTCCTGGAAAAGAATATCTGTTTTAGCCAGAACTACCATGAACTGCCACAAGATGGCAGCAAATACTAAGAAATCTCAGTAAAAGTTACTCAAAAAATTTCTGTGAGACTCCAGTAAGTTAAAAAATACCTAAAGTGCATCAACATACATTCGATGCCTACTAGGCTAAAAATTACATTAAAAAGGCAATCCTCAGACCCATAGCCAGTATAGGGGAAGTTAATCTCGCACCATATATCCCTTGGTACATATAACTGAAGCGCGCCAAACTTACATATCGCGGCTGGAGATACAGACCGCATATAAAATAAAATGGCGGCACCATTTTCCATGAAAACTCTGAGGTAAAGTAATATAAATACCGGATAACCTCTTTAAATGTGAAAAGACTTTATCTACTGGCGCGCAATGCGATCGCCAGGTTAACAGCCGAAAGATATGAGGGAGAAAGGCAGATGGCGCCAAACTACATTAGCGCTGCCGCCATTTACACCAGAAAACACTCCTATATAAAAGGAGACATATCGTACAGTAGCTTCTTAACATAACATGCGGCTCCAAACTTTACTCCTCATGAAATAGCAGACCCAAGCTATGTAGATGAAAAAAATGACAGCCGCTCTCCTCCTAAATCTCAGCAGACTTGATGTGGAGCGTGGGGTATTATTATTAACAGGTATTTGTAGAGCGCCAACAGATTCTACAACGCTATAAAGATAGTTGGTTTACAGGCTAACAGGGATGGGAGGGAGAGTATCTGGAGACAAGGTCTGAAATTTAGGGGGGAGCAGTGCAGTTGAGGGCTTTGTATATCAGAGTGAGGATTTTGTGTTTAATCCTAGAGGCAAGAGGAAGCCAGTGAAGGGATTGGCAGAGAGGTTCAGCAGATGAAGAGCGACGTGTAAGGAAGATGAGCCTGGCAGAGGCATTCATTATGGATTGCAAAGAAGATAGGCGGCAGCTTGGTAGACCAGAGAGTACAAAGTTGCAGTAGTCGAGATGGGAAACAATGAGAGAGTGGATTAAAATCTTAGTTGTGTCTTGTGTAAGGAAATGTATAAATTTAGAGATGTTTTTAAGGTAGAAGCGGCAGGCTTTAGCCAAGGACTGAATGTAAGGAGTGAAGGAAAGGTCTAAGTCCAGTGTGACCACAAGACATCTGGCATGCGGGGTAGGGGTAATGATGGAGTTATAAACAGTTATAGAGAAATGGGGGGAGGAGATTTTGGAAGAAGGGGTGAAAATAAGGAGCTCAGTTTTGGAGAGATTTAGCAGCTTAAGGTAGTGAGAGGACATCCAAGATGAGAAATGAGAAAGACAGTTAATGACACAGGTTAGTAAGGAGGGAGTTAGGTCTGGTGCAGAGAGGTAGATTTGGGTGTCATCGGCATACAAAAGGAACCTAATTATGATGTGTAGATTGAAAAGAGAAGGGAACTGAGGACAGAGCCTTGAGGTACCCCAACAGAAAATGGTAACGGGGCAAAGGATGCTCCGGAGAAGGCTACACTTAAGGTACTCCACATGAAATAGCAGACTAAAGCTATGTAGATGGAAAAAATTACAGCCGCTATCCTCCTCAAGCTCAGCAGACTTGATGCGGAGCGTGAGATAGACGGACTGATCAAGGGCCCAAAGCACATGGCGAGTAGTAGATTGTATCCTGACACCATCCATCCGCCACTGCTGTCTGTACGCTGCTATACCAATAGCCTAACAGAGATAGATAAGCCTTACTCGCCACACACCACTCTCCGGTCCACAAATAAAGGCCACTAGAGCCCAAGGATGGACCAGACCGAGAGTGAGACACGTGTAGCTGCAGGCTGACCCGGACTATACACGGGAGAACTAGAGATATTATCGCGACAACAATATAGTTAAAAAATAAAATCTAACGTATAATGTAGCAGATTGAGGGATTGGGGTCATAATAGTACTGGCAGAAAAAAAAAGAGGACAAATCCGGACTGGATGCCAGTGCTTCAACAGAGTTTATTCATGCAGGTGATAGACAAGAGGTGCAGCTCTGACTGTCTGACATGTTTCGCGCATGCTCACATGCGCTTCCTCAGAGATAGGTAATTAGATGTCACAGGTGAGCTTTAATAGAATGTGTCAACCAATGGGAAGAGATCAATAGGTCTCTAAGTACAAGGTAAATCTAATGGGCTCAGCTGTGAGTGAAATAATCTAACTCTTTGGGATGATACACTGAAATATTAAAATTATATATAGTTACATTTTGTAGAAACATTTATCAACATAACAGACAAAAACGTATATATAAAAATAGAAATGTGAAAATAAAAATATGTAAATAATAAGAAAAGAAAGAAAAACAAAGGAAACCTTACTAAGTCACATCCTAATGTTAAAAAGGTATTTTAATTCAATAATAAAAACTATCATAGGTTTCTTCACAAAGGTGGACTGCTTTAATTTATAGTATATAATTGTCTGGATAATACAATAATATATATTATTCCAGACCTTAGTATAATGTCTATGTGAAAAGCAGGATAAATGTGTCCCTTAGTGTTTTCTTTGTTGTGGATTACAAGGAGATTCCATTGGTGGGACTGAGGGGGGTTAGTTCTAATGCAATTATTCTTATTAGTGTTTTAAATTATGATAAGGTGATCAATTCACAGATATATGATTCATTATAGAACAGATAGAAAATATATTAGAGCCCATTTCAACAGTTGAATTAATGGATGTACTTAAAGGGACATTAAACCCCAAAATTTCTTTCATGATTCAGATAGAGAATACAATTTTAAACAACATTCTCATTTACTTCTATTATCTAACATGCTTCATTCTTTAGATATCGTTCGTTGAGTAAATAGAAATAGACATTGGTGAGCCAATCACACGAGGCATCTATGTGCAGCAACCAATCAGCAGCTACTGAGCCTATCTAGATATGCTTTTCAGCAAAGACTATCAAGAGAATGAAGAAAATTAGATAATAGAAGTAAATTTGGAAGTAAAATGGCATGCTCTATCTGAATCATGAAAGAAAATGTTTTGGGTTTAATGTCCCTATCTATATATTCTATTCCCTGGAAAGAGAAATTCCTGATGTTACCTGAATGTGTATGAAAATGTTTAGCTATGGGAGTTCTGGGTGAGGTCTCCTCTATAGATGTAAGATGCTCTCTTATTCTATCTTTGAGGGGGCGGGTGGTAATGCCAACATATTGGAACCCACATTCCCTGCACGTTACCATATAAATAACAAAATGCCAACATATATATGGATGTGCAGCTGATTATGTTCTTTATGTGAAATATTTTTCCTGTTTGAGTTGCTTATATTTGTATAGTCACAGCTTTTACATCGGACATGTCCACATTTATAGAAACCAGAAGAGGGTGATTGAGCTTTTTTATGAAATTTTTTCCTCACTACATCACCTATGTTAGTGGCTTTCTTTGCTGTAAACTTTATTGTGTTAACCAACCTGTATTTGAGAATGGTGTCACCATTAAGAACTGGAAGGTATTTTCTAATAATTTTACAAATTTGGTAGAATTGTCTGCTATATTTGGTTGTAAAATATATGGGGACTTTGTCTAGTGTATCCATGCTGTTATCAATTTCATGAGATGATGAAATTGTTTGTGTATGTGATCTTGTGTTTGTGATTTGACTTGTATGGTCCCCAATTTTATTTAATAAAGTGTGTCTATCCATTTTGGCTACTTGAGTGATTATTTTATTAAGTGATTTTCTACTGTATCCACTAGCTATGAGTTTGTCCTTTCTGGGCTTAATTTTTATATACTTTAAGTGTGGAGCAGTTTCTGCGCAAGCGGAGAAATTGTCCTTTTGGTCTGCCTTTTCTCATGTGTGGTGCATGACAAGAATCAGCCCTTAAGATGATATTCCTAGATAGAGGTTTACTGTAATTAGAGATGATGATATTATTTGTATCATCATGTTGTAGATGTAAGTCCAGATATTCAATATCTCTATGATGGACCTTATAGGTAAAGGATAAATTTAATTCATTATGATTGAGATATTGAATAAATTCTGGGATGGATGTGTCATGATTGTCTTTGTATATGAGAATCAGGTCATCAATATACCTGCTGGTTATGATGTTAGGCCTGAGGTGGCACTCACCCCCAAAGATGTGGCAGTCCTCAAAGTAACCCATGTACAAGTTAGCATAGGAGGGGGCAAACTTTGCCCCAATGGCCGTGCAACATCTCTGGAGGTAATATGTCCCCTCAAACACAAAGAAATTATGGGTAAGAAGAAACTGTGTAACTTCAAAAATCTACAAAACTGTTTGGAAAATCAATTAATCTTTCTAGCATGAATTTGAGAGATTTTAGTCCTTCTAAGTGAGGAATGCTGGAGTAAAGTGAGGAGATATCAATGGTCAACCATTTATAGTTGTTGTGCCATTTGAGAGTTTCTATCTTGTTGATCAAGTGAGTACTGTCTCTCATGTATCCTGGTAAGGATCTCACTATTGGCTGCAATACATTATCAAGCCAGTCTCCCAGCCTCTCGCACAGAGAGCCCCTACTAGCCACTATGGGTCTCCCCGGTGGATTATCCAAAGTTTTGTGGATCTTGGGCACTGTGCGAAAGGTTGGGACAATGGGATGATCCACTAAGCAATGTTGTGCTATTTCAGATTTCATTAGACCCTCCTCACAGGCTGTATCTAAGAGATTACGAAGTTCATTCTTAAATTTAATTGTTGGTTTGAAAGTCAGTTTTTGGTATGTTTTAGTGTCCGTTAGTTGGGAGAGGACTTCCAATCTGTAATCTGATTTGTTTATAATTACTATCGCTCCTCCTTTATCTGCTGGAGTTATGACTATGTCAGAGTTTGTTTTTAATATTTGTAAAGATTCACGTTCCTCTATGTTGAGATTGTCTCTAAATGTTTCAGTTTTATGTAATTTGGTAATTTCTTGTTCTACTAGATTTTGAAACATTTCTATAGAATCACTTCTACTTTGTACAGGATAAAAATGGGATTTGCTTTTAAGTGTAGTAATACTACATAATAGTACTGGGTCTGGTCTTGTGTATAAACTGCCCATGAACCCCAGGAGACATAATCCCCCAACTACTCATGGGCCATAAAAATATCCTGATCCCAGGATATAATTAAATCTCAGACCCATTAATACCTTTTTTCAAACACTGATGCATAGAGAGCCACTCTGTGGCCCTCTCTGCATCAGCCAGCTATGGTGTCAATCGTTGGTGGGTGGGAGCAGCTGCAGGGAGGCTGGTGGGTGGCCCATCGCTGGATCACTTCTGGCCAGCAGTGTCAGATCAGTCCCCGGTGCGTGCTGCACTAATATGTGCATTGATTGAAGTCTTGGTGGGAGCGAGTGGTGGGAGTGGGAGAGGGAGAGTGGAAAATTATGTTTAAAAAAGGGATCTGGGAGAGGGGGAGGGGGATATGGAGGGTGGTATTGAGGGGGGGCAGCTACACTACAGAAAAATAAATATTTATATAAAAAAGGCATATTATTTTTATTTTGCCAGTACCCAAAATGGCACTGAATAGTGAGAGGGGGGAGTGCTGTTTGGGGGGGGGGCTCAGGGAGGTTAGGTGGTAAGGGGGTATCCTACACTGCAGAAAATATATAATTTAAATTTTTTAAAAAAAACAAAAACAAAAAGACAGACCTTTTTCTCTTGCAAGATGTATTGAGTCCGCGGATTCATCCAATACTTGTGGGATATTCTCCTTCCCAACAGAAAGTGGCAAAGAGAGCACCCACAGCAGAGCTGTCTATATAGCTCCTCCCTTAGCTCCACCTCCCAGTTATTCTCTTTGCCGGCTCTAAGCAATAGGAAGGGTAAAGTGAGTGTGGTGACAAAAATGCTAGTTTTATTTTCTCAAGCAAAAGTTTGTTATTTTAAATGGTACCGGTGTGTACTATTCACTCTCTAGCAGAAAAGGGATGAAGATTTCTGCAAGGAGGATGAAGATCTTGGCACTTTGTAACTAAGTTCCACTGCTGTTCCCACAGAGGCTGAGGAGTACAGGAAAACGTCAGTTGGGGGAACGGTTTGCATGCTAAGCTGCACTAAGGTATGTTCAGTCATTTTTTTCTAGACAAAAGGCGGACAGTATCCCCATGAGGGAAGGGTAAGCTGTTTTCAGAGACTTAGTATGGACTTAGTATGGAATTCCAGCTTGCATAAAGGGCTAAGTTATTACTGGTGACACTTATGAGAAAAACATTTTTTACATTAAAAGAATTAACGTTTTTAGGGACTATGGAGGTTAATTTGGGCTTATTTAAGGGTTTATTTGGGCTAGTTTAGAAACACTTTGGTGTGTTTCTTTTAAGCCCCACAGACATCGAGTGTGGTGGGAGGGGCCTATTTTCGCGCCTCAGATGCGCAGTTAATTTTACAGACAAGACTTCAAGCTGCTACTCCGGAGGGTCCTGCTGTACTTGAGGGCCTAAAGGAAGGTTTTTCCCCACAAATCTATCCCTAAGGGCAGGTAGGCACCACAGCAGAGCTGTGGCAAGGTGCCGAGCGTTTTTGTACCGGTTTTTGACGTTTTGTCAATCCGGTTTTTCCATTAAGGGGTTAATCGTTTATTTGACTAGTGGTGCAATCTGACTAAAGCTTTATGAATCCACTGTAAAAATTTCGAAAATGTTACTGCTTTTTTACACTGTTTTGCAGAGTTTGTGTATTTTTTTCTCTTAAAGACACAGTACCGTTTTTTTCTAAGTATTTTTTTACTTTGAATAAAGTGTTTTTCAAGCTTGCTTGTTTCATTACTAGCCTGTTTAACATGTCTGACATCAAGGAAACTCCTTGTTCAATGTGTTTAGAAGCCATTGTGGAACCCCCTCTTAGAATGTATCCCACTTGCACTATGTCTATAAATTTTAAAGAGCATATTTTAGCACTTAAAAATATAGTGCTAGATGAGAAAGAAATTAGGTTATGCCATCTAGCTCTCCCCAAGTGTCACAACCAGTAACGCCCGCACAAGTGACGCCAATACCTCTAGTGCGTCGACTTCATTTACTTTACAAGACATGGCCGCAGTTATGAATACAACTCTCACAGAGGTTTTATCTAAACTGCCTGGGTTACAAGGGAAGCGTGACAGCTCTGGGTTAAGAACAAATGCTGAGCCTTCTGACGCTTTAGTAGCCGTATCCGATATACCCTCACAATGTTCTGAAGTAGGGGTAAGGGATTTGCTGTCTGAGGGAGAGATTTCTGATTCAGGGAAAACGCTCCCTCAGACAGATTCTAATATGACGGCCTTTAAATTTAAGCTTGAACACCTCCGCTTGTTGCTCAGGGAGGTATTAGCGACTCTGGATGATTGTGACCCTATAGTGGTTCCAGAGAAATTGTGTAAAATGGACAAATACTTAGAGGTTCCTGTTTACACTGATGTTTTTGCAGTCCCTAAGAGGATTGCGAACATTGTTACTAGGGAGTGGGATAGACCAGGTATACCGTTCGCTCCCCCTCCTGTTTTTAAGAAAATGTTTCCCATATCTGACACCATGCGAGACTCGTGGCAGACGGTCCCTAAGGTGGAGGGAGCTATTTCTACTCTTGCCTAGCGTACAACTATACCTATCGAAGACAGTTGTGCTTTCAAAGATCCTATGGATAAAAAATTAGAGGGTCTCCTAGAAAGAAAATTTTTGTTCATCAAGGTTTTCTTCTCCAACCTATTGCATGCATTGTTCCTGTAACTACTGCAGCTGCTTTCTGGTTCGAGTCTCTGGAAGAGGCTCTTCAGATGGAGACCCCATTAGAGGATATTATGGATAGAATTAAGGCCCTTAAGCTAGCTAATTCTTTCATTACAGATGCCGCTTTTCAACTGGCTAAATTAGCGGCAAAGAATTCAGGTTTGGCTATTTTAGCGCACAGGGCGTTATGGCTTAAGTCCTGGTCAGCTGATGTGTCATCAAAATCTAAACTTTTGAGCATCCCTTTCAAAGGAAAGACCCTATTCGGGCCTGAACTGAAAGAGATTATTTCAGACATCACTGGAGGGAAAGGCCATGCCCTCCCTCAGGATAAAACAAATAAAATGAGGACCAAACAAAATAATTTTCGTTCCTTTCAAAATTTCAAGGGTGGTCCATCTTCCTCTTCCCCGGCTGCGAAGCAAGAGGGGAATTTTGCCCAATCCAAGTCAGTCTGGAGACCACCAGGCTTGGAACAAGGGTAAACAGGCCAAGAAGCCTGCTGCTGCCTCTAAGACAGCATGAAGGGGTAGCCCCCGATCCGGGACCGGATCTAGTAGGGGCAGACTCTCTCTCTTCGCTCAGGCTTGGGCAAGAGATGTTCACGATCCCTGGGTTTTAGAAATTGTTGCCCAGGGTTATCTTCTAGACTTCAAAGACTCCCCCCCAAGGGGGAGATTTCACATTTCTCAATTGTCTGCAAACCAGACAAAGAGAGAGGCGTCCTTACGCTGTGTAGAAGACCTACATACCATGGGAGTGATTCACCCAGTTCCGGAACAGAGCGGAACAAGGGCTAGGGTTTTACTCAAACCTGTTTGTGGTTCCCAAAAAAGAAGGAACTTTCAGACAAATCTTGGATCTCAAAATTCTAAACAAATTCCTCAGGGTTCCATCGTTCAAGATGGAGACTATTCGGACTATTCTGCCTCTGATCCAGGAGGGTCAATATATGACCACCGTGGACTTAAAGGATGCGTATCTGCACATCCCTATTCACAGAGATCATCATCAATTCCTCAGGTTCGCCTTCCTGGACAAGCATTACCAGTTTGTGGCCCTTCCTTTCGGGTTGGCCACGGCTCTCAGAATTTTCACAAAGGTGCTAGGGTCCCTTCTGGCGGTTCTAAGACCGCGGGGCATAGCAGTGGCGCCTTATCTAGACAACATCTTAGTTCCAGCGTCAACTTTCCAGCTAGCCACGTCTCACACGGACATCGTGTTGGCTTTTCTGAGATCTCATGGCTGGAAGGTGAACATAAAAAAGAGTTCTCTCTTCCCTCTCACAAGAGTTTCCTTTCTAGGGACTCTGATAGACTCGGTAGAAATGAAGATATTTCTGACGGAGGTCAGGAAATCAAAACTCGTAGCCACCTGCCGAGCTCTTCATTCCATTACTCGGCCATCGGTGGCTCAGTGTATGGAGGTAATCGGACTTATGGTAGCGGCAATGGACATAGTTCCTTTTGCCCGCCTACACCTCAGACCACTGCAACTATGCATGCTCGAACAGTGGAATGGGGATTATGCAGATTTATCTCCTCAGATACATCTGGATCAGGAGACCATAGATTCTCTTCTCTGGTGGTTGTCACAGGACCACCTGTCCCAGGGAATGTGTTTCCGCAGGCCAGAGTGGCTCATAGTAACGACAGATGCCAGCCTACTGGGCTGGGGTGCAGTCTGGAACTCCCTGAAAGCACAGGGTTTATGGACTTAGGAGGAAGCTCTCCTCCCGATAAACATTCTAGAACTGAGAGCGATATTCAATGCGCTTCAGGCGTGGCCTCAACTGGCTGCGGCCAAATTCATCAGATTTCAGTCAGACAACATCACGACTGTAGCTTATATCAATCATCAAGGGGGAACACGGAGTTCTCTAGCGATGATGGAGGTGACCAAAATAATCCGATGGGCAGAGACTCACTCTTGCCATATTTCAGCAATCCATATCCCAGGGGTAGAGAACTGGGAGGCAGATTTCCTAAGTCATCTGACTTTTCATCCGGGGGAGTGGGAGCTCCATCCAGAAGTATTTGCCCAGCTGACTCAGCTATGGGGCACACCAGAATTGGATCTGATGGCGTCCCGTCAGAACGCCAAGCTTCCTTGTTACGGGTCCAGGTCAAGGGATCCCCAGGCAGTACTGATAGATGCTCTAGCAGTGCCCTGGTCCTTCAACCTGGCCTATGTGTTTCCACCGTTTCCTCTCCTTCCACGTCTGGTTGCCAGAATCAAGCAGGAGAGAGCTTCGGTGATTTTGATAGCACCTGTGTGGCCACGCAGGACTTGGTATGCAGATCTGGTGGACATGTCATCTGTTCCACCGTGGACTTTGCCAATGAGGCAGGACCTTCTAATCCAGGGTCCATTCAAGCATCCAAATCTAATTTCTCTGTGTCTGACTGCTTGAAGATTGAACGCCTGATTTTATCAAAGCGTGGGTTCTCTGAGTCGGTCATTGATACCCTGATTCAGGCTAGAAAGCCTGTCACTAGGAAAATTTATCATAAGATATGGCGAAAATCTCTTTATTGGTGTGAATCCAAGGGTTACTCATGGAGTAAGATTAGGATTCCTAGGATATTGTCTTTTCTCCAAGAAGGATTGGAGAAGGGATTATCAGCTAGCTCCTTAAAGGGACAGATATCTGCTTTGTCTATTCTTTTACACAAGCGTCTGGCAGATGTTCCAGACATTAAGGCGTTTAGTCAGGCTTTAGTTAGAATCAAGCCTGTGTTTAAACCTGTTGCTCCGCCATGGAGCTTAAATTTAGTTCTTAAAGTTCTTCAAGGGGTTCCGTTTGAACCTATGCATTCCATAGATATTAAGCTTCTATCTTGGAAAGTTCTGTTTTTAGTAGCTATCTCTTCGGCTCAAAGAGTTTCTGAGTTATCTGCTTTGCAGTGTGACTCTCCTTATCTTGTTTTCCATGCAGATAAAGTGGTTTTGCGTACCAAACCTGGATTTCTTCCTAAAGTTGTTTCTAATAGGAATATCAATCAGGAAATTGTTGTTCCTTCTCTGTGTCCTAATCCTTCTTCCAAGACGGAACGTCTGTTGCATAATCTTGATGTGGTTCATGCCTTAAAGTTCTACTTACAAGCAACTAAAGATTTCCGCCAAAGGATTGGAGAAGGGATTATCAGCTAGCTCCTTAAAGGGACAGATATCTGCTTTGTCTATTCTTTTACACAAGTGTCTGGCAGATGTTCCAGACGTTCAGGCATTTAGTCAGGCTTTAGTTAGAATCAAGCCTGTGTTTAAACCTGTTGCTCCGCCATGGAGCTTAAATTTAGTTCTTAAAGTTCTTAAAGTTCTTCAAGGGGTTCCGTTTGAACCTATGAATTCCATAGATATTAAGCTTCTATCTTGGAAAGTTCTGTTTTTAGTAGCTATCTCTTTGGCTCAAAGAGTTTCTGAGTTATCTGCTTTGCAGTGTGACTATCCTTATCTTGTTTTCCATGCAGATAAAGTGGTTTTGCGTACCAAACCTGGATTTCTTCCTAAAGTTGTTTCTAATAGGAATATCAATCAGGAAATTGTTGTTCCTTCTCTGTGTCCTAATCCTTCTTCCAAGACGGAACGTCTGTTGCATAATCTTGATGTGGTTCATGCTTTAAAGTTCTACTTACAAGCAACTAAAGATTTCCGTCAAACATCTTCTTTGTTTTTTGTCTATTCTGGAAAGCGGAGAGGTCAAAAGGCTATGGCTACCTCTCTTTCTTTTTGGCTGAAAAGCATCATCCGTTTGGTTTATGAGACTGCTGGCCAGCAGCCTCCTGAAAGGATTACTGCTCACTCTACTAGAGCAGTGGTTTCCACATGGGCTTTTAAAAATGAGGCTTCTGTTGAACAGATTTGTAAGGCGGCGACTTGGTCTTTGCTTCATACTTTTTCCAAATTTTACAAATTTGATACTTTTGCTTCTTCGGAGGCTATTTTTGGGAGAAAGGTTCTACAAGCAGTGGTGCCTTCCGTTTAGGTACCTGTCTTATCCCTCCCTTCATCCGTGTCCTAAAGCTTTGGTATTGGTATCCCACAAGTATTGGATGAATCCGTGGACTCGATACATCTTGCAAGAGAAAACAGAATTTATGCTTACCTGATAAATTTCTTTCTCTTGCGATGTATCGAGTCCATGGCCCACCCTGTCTATTTAAGACAGGTAGTATATTTTATTCAAAAATGTCAGTCACCTCTGCACCCTATAGTTTCTCCTTTTTCTTCCTAACCTTCGGTCGAATGACTGGGGGGTGGAGCTAAGGGAGGAGCTATATAGACAGCTCTGCTATGGGTGCCACTTCCTGTTGGGAAGGAGAATATCCCACAAGTATTGGATGAATCCGTGGACTCGATACATCGCAAGAGAAAGAAATGTATCAGGTAAGCATAAATTCTGTTTTTTTTTTATACTGGCAGACTTTCTGCCAGTACTTAAGATGGCGGGGACATTTGTGGGGTAGGGGAGGGAAGAGATCTGTTTGGGAGGGATCAGGGGGTGGGATGTGTCAGGTGGGAGGCTGATCTCTACACTAAAGCTAAAATTAACCCTTCAAGCTCCCTACAAGTTACCTAATTAACCCAGTCACTGCTGGGAATAAAACAAGTGTGGTGCGCAGCGGCATTTAACGGCCTTCTAATTACCAAAAAGCAATGCTAATGCCATATATGTCTGTTATTTCTGAACAAAGGGGATCCCAGAGAAGTATTTACAACGATTTGTGCCATAATTGCACAAGCTGTTTGTAAATCATTTCAGTGAGAAACCTAAAGTTTGAAATGGTGGCATGAAATATACCAAAATGGGCCTAGATCAATACTTTGGGTTGTCTAGTAAAAATATATACATGTCAAGGGATATTCATGGATTCTTGACAGATATCAGTGTTACAATGTAACTATTGCTAATTTTGGGGAAAAATGGTTTGAAAATAGCAAAGTGCTACTTGTATTTATCGCCCTATAACTTGCAAAAAAAGGAAAGAACATGTAAACAGACAACAGGGAACCTGTATATTAAAGACCCAGACTTTGATAGATAGCCCACTTTAGGGAGATATGGATTGGTTGTGTTCTTATCCTTATAGCGATCTATTTGTTACAGCTAAGATAAAGTTGTTTGGATAGTTAGGAAGGGGTTAAGTTAAATCCACATCGTCATGTTTAATCGATCGTACATTTGAACCAATTCAAGGACAACACGAAGGGGTAATAATTCCTATCCTATAGGCTATAGGTTTAAGTGGGCGGCAACAGTAATAGACGCTCTGTAGTTGTAATAGGGTTCCACATTGGTTTTCGCTATAGTAACATACATTGGCTAAGGGAGCGACTATGAAAACCAAACACGGAAGTGTTTGTAAACACAGGGAAGCATCCGTAACACAGAGAACTTGCAAAACCACGTACACTCGATCCACACAAGCAAACTGATATATACAATTTTATGGTAAAAAGAAAAAGACATTACAAAGGTAGGAAATGTTGATGGCAGTAACAATATTAATAAAGACTCGTCCATCCGCAAAAAATCCTTTCTCTAATGAAAATAATATAAATCATTAAAGGGACAGTCAAGTTAAAAACAAACTTTCATGATTTAAATAGGGCATGCGATTTTAAACAACTTTCCAATTTACTTTTATTACCAATTTTGCTTTGTTCTCTTGGTATTCTTAGTTGAAAGCTAAATCTAGGAGGTATATATGCTAATTTCTTAGACCTTGAAGGCCACCTCTAATCTGAATGCATTTTGACAGTTTTTCACCACTAGAGGGCGTTAGTTCATGTGTTTCATATAGATAACATTGAGCTCAGGCACGTGAAGCTCCTAAGAGCAAGCACTGATTGGCTAAAAATGCAAGTCTGTCAAAAGAACTGAAATAAGGGGGCAGTTTGCAGAGCCATAGATACAAGGTAATCACAGAGGTAAAAAGTATATTATTATAACTGTGTTGGTTATGCAAAATTGGAGAATGGGTAATAAAGGGATTATCTACCTTTTTAAACAGCAAAAATTCTGGTGTTTACTGTCCCTTTAATTAACATATTTGAGGTCATTGTGAGACAATAACTTGGCTTTATCATGTAAACTGATGATTTATAAAAATGATTGTTGATGATGCTGATACAATGTAACATAGATGGAAATATAACATAAATGGATAAATGTATAAAAGAATTGAGATGAATCTCTCATCTTTAAACTACCTTCTGATGGAGAGAATTCTGGGTCATGTATTGTGATTGCTGTTTTACATACATTTGGATGGTGCAATACAATATAATTAACATAGCCTGGCCTTTTTTACTATTCACTTGGGTAGACTTAAAGTGTGCAGGTGGATATAATTAACTAACTGACTAATTAAGTAGAGAACACGCCCCCATATGGTTTTGAACATTGTTCATTTGTATTAGGTAGGGGCTATATAAAGCAGGTATATTGGTAAGGTGTATGCTATGACTGAAGAAACGGCCTTAGAGCTGAGAAACGCGTTGCATGCATAGAGGGTTATTTGAATACCCCTATTCCACTCTTTTAACTTGTTTTTTAAAATTAATTTATTTTTAATAAATAACATTTTATACCAAAAACTACTTTGAGTGGAAATACCTTACCTTCCTGCTCATGTTCTCTTGGAGTACATTTGCCAGTGCTCCTCTGCATCTGGACTCTGATCCTTGGGGATGAGCTGACACACCCAATTGAAATCTGCCAGCTTGTTCCTACCAGCACATTGGTGTGCTTGGCCAGCATGTGAGTACCCATTTGACATCCACTAAAGCTTTACAGTCATACTTTGATTGATATGCACATGTAGTGCTTTCTTTTTTATGCTTCACATGTCCACTGCAGCACATAGGGCATTCTAGCTGAGGGTGAGCTGTAAAAACCCGACAATTCTGCAGCCTGTACCTACTAGCACATTGGTGTGCCATACTAATATGTGAGTATCCATTTGGCACGAATAACATTCTACTCATATATATACTTGACGATTCTACACATGAGGCGCCCCTCTGTGTTTTTTTGTTCTGCAAGAACATGTAAACATTGGGTATTTCTAAACTCAGGACAAAATTTAGAAACTATTTAGCATGGGTGTTTTTTGGTGGTTGTAGATTTGTAACCGATTTTGGGGGTCAAAGTTAGAAAAAGTGTGTTTTTTTTAATTTTTTCATCATATTTTATAATATTTTTTATAGTAAATTATATGATGAAAATAATGGTATCTTTAGAAAGTCAATTTAATGGAGAGAAAAACGGTATATAATATGTGTGGGTACAGTAAATGAGTAAGAGAAAAATTATAGCTCAACACAAACACCGCAGAAATGTAAAAATAGCCTTGGTCCTTAAAGGGACACTAAACCTAAAAAAATTCTTTCATGATTCAGAAAGAGAATACACATTTAAACAACAATCCAATGTACTTCTATTATTTATTTTGCTTATTTTTTTAGATATTCTTAGTTGAAGAAAAAAGCAATGCACATGGGTGAGCCAATCACATGAGGCTTCTAAGTGCAGCAACCAATCAGCAGCTACTGAGCCTATCTAGATATGCTTTTCAGCAAAGAATATCAAGAGATTAAAACAAATTAGATAATAGAAGTAAATTAGAAAGTTGTTTAAAATTGCATGCTCTTTCTATATCATGAAATAAAAAATGGGTTTCATGTCCCTTTAAAGGGACAGTCTACACCAGAATTTTTATTGTTTTAAAAGATAGATAATCCCTTTATTACCCATTTCCCAGTTTTGCATAGACAACACAGTTATAATAAGATACTTTTAACATCTGTGATTATCTTGTATCTAAGCCTCTGCAAACTGCCCCTTTTTTCAGTTCTTTTGACAGACTTGCAGTCTAGCCAATCAGTGCCTGCTCCCAGATTACTTCACGTGCACGAGCACAGTGTTATCTATATGAAATATGTGAACTAACACCCTCTAGTGGTGAAAAACTGTTAAAATGCATTCTGAAAGATGTGGGCCTCAAGGTCTAAGAAATTAGCATATGAACCTCCTAGGCTAAGTTTTCAACTAAGAATACCAAGAGAAAAAAGCAAAATTGGTGATAAAAGTAAATTGGAAAATTGTTTAAAATTACATGCTCTATCTGAATCATGAAAGTTTATTTTGGCCTAGACTGTAAGAAATTGAAAAATGGCCTTGTCCTTAAGGGGTTAAGAGGGATATTAAGAGCCATTAGGACACCACCGGTCTTTAAAGCAGCTCAGAAGTCTGCCTCTACTGCCCAAAAATATCCTCATGAAGAGATATTAAATATGTCACTAATCTCTACTGAAATCCAATGAGGAATTTTAACCCCCAAAGTGCTATGTCCTTACGTAGAAGATAAAAAGCACTTACCTGTGGAGTTCAGCAGCAGAGCAGGAACAGCTTCTCAGGTATGAAAGACTCAGCCGACTTCTAACAGGGACCTGAAAAAAAAAAGAAAAGCAGAGTAAGCAACCCTGGTTTTCTGTATAGGCGTAGCATAAATGTTGGAAGGTAAACAAAGACTACCTCGCCGTCTTCCAATTGCTAAAAGCCACCATTACTCTTACTAAAGAGATTGACATGGACACAGCATAACCTCAATTCTTGCTTGCAGGGAAAAGTACCCATTAAAGAATTCAATATTTTCAGACACCATCTTCGCACATCCTCCCTTGTGTAAAGAGAATGACTGGGGATTATGGGTAAGTGAAGTGACACTTGACAGCTCTGCATGCTCTTTGCCTCCTCCTGCTGGCCAGGAGTTGAATCTCACTAGTAATTGGAATTAAATTGTGGACTCTCCATGCCATAGGAAATAAATATAGTTATCAAAACCGATAAAGCACTAAAATCATAGAAAGTCAGCAAAATCTATTTTTGGATGGAACTAGTGGAGTCTATCCCACTGTTTGTAAACATTTAGGGCCAGATTACAAATGGAGTGTAATGTATTTTTGATGTGTTATGTGACAATTTTTAGTTTTGTGAAACAGTTAACCAGAGCTCTAAAGTCACGGTAACCATTCTAGTGTAAATCACAATTGCGCTCAAGCGATCATGTTTACTGTCAACTCATAATACGAGCGGAAAGCCCGACAAGCGCAAACCCCTGCAATAAACCCCTTATAGCTCACGCGCAAACATTTGTGCTCCATTCGTAATTTTACCCATAATATTTGTAGAAAAGCATTTTTGATGTATGCATTTATGTACACGTTTAGATTAGCTACATTTGTTTTACAGGGGACAGTTAACTTAAAAAAACAAAAGAAACTAACGGCCGGATTACGAGTTTTGCGTTAGAGGCTATGCGGTGCAAACGAGCAGTTTTCTATCACCGCTCACTTACCTGCAGCACTGGTATTACAGGTTTTTACAAACCCGGCGTTAAAAGGCAAGAAGTGAGCATTGAGCAAAATTGTGCTCCTTACCGCACTCCAATAACAGCGCTGCTTAGGTCAGCGGTGAGCTGGTTGTATGTGCTCGTGCACGATTTCCCCATAGGAATCAACGGGGAGAGCTGGCTGAGAAAAGCCTAACACCTGCAAAAAAGCAGCGTAAACCTCAGTAACGCAGCCCCATTGATTTCTATGGGGAAACTAAATTTATGTTTACACCTAACACCCTAACATGAACCTCGAGTCTAAACACCCATAACCTTACACTTATTAAGCCCTAATCTGCCGCCCCCGGCATTGCAGACACCTACATTATATTTATTAACCCCTAATCTACCGCTCCGGACATCTCCGCCAGCTACATTATATTTATTAACCCCTAATCTGCCGCCCCCAATGTAGCCGCAACCTACCTACATTTATTAACCCCTAATCTTCCGCCCCCAACATCGCCGCCACTATAATAAACATATAAACCCCTAAACAGCCGTATTCCGCCTTGCAAACATTAGTTAAATATTATTAACCCCTAATCTGCCATCCCTAACATCGCCGCCACCTACCTACATTTATTAACCCCTAATCTGTCGCCCCCAACGTCGCCGCCACTATACTAAATGTATTAACCCCTAAACCTAAGTATAACCCTAACCCTAACACTCCCTAACTTAAATATAATTTAAATAAATCTAAATAAATATTAATATTATTACCTAAATAATTCCTATTTAAAACTAAATACTTACCTATAAAATAAACCCTAAGCTAACTACAATATAACTAATAGTTACATTGTAGCTATCTTAGGGTTTATTTTTATTTTACAGGCAAGTTTGTATTTATTTTAACTAGGTAGAATAGTTACTAAATAGTTATTAACTATTTAATAACTAACTAGCTAAAATAAATACAAAAGTACCTGTAAAATAAAACCTAACCTAAGTTACAATAACACCTAACACTACACTACAATTAAATAAATTTACTAAATTAAAAACAATTAAATAAATTAAGCTAAATTAGCTAAAGTACAAAAAAACAAACAAACACTAAATTACAGAAAAAAATAAACAAATTACAAGATATTTAAACTAATTACACCTAATCTAATAGCCATATCAAAATAAAAAAAGCCCCCCCAAAATAAAAAAACCCTAGCCTAAATTAAACTATCAATAGCCCTTAAAAGGGCCTTTTGCAGGGCATTACCCCAAGGTAATCAGCTCTTTTAACTGTAAAAAAAAATACAAATACCACCCCAACAGTAAAACCCACACAACCAACCCCCCAAATAAAACCCTAAAAAACTTAAAAAAACTAAGCTCCCCATTGCCCTGAAAAGGGCATTTGGATGGGCATTGCCCTTAAAAGGGCAGTTAGCTCTTTTGCGGCCCAAACCCTAATCTAAAAAATAAAACCCACCCAATACACCATTAAAAAACCTAACACTAACCCCCTAAAGATCAACTTACTGTTCTGAAGACCGGACATCCATCCTCAAGGAAGCGACAGAAGTCTTCATCCAACCGGACTGAAGTCCTCAACGAAGCCGGGAGAAGTCTTCATCCAAGCCGGGCGAAGTGGTCCTCCAGACGGGCAGAAGTCTTCATCCAGACAGCATCTTCTATCTTCATCCATCCGACGCGGAGCATCCTCTTCATCCGGAGTCTTCTTACTGAATGACAGTTCCTTTAAATGATGTCATCCAAGATGGCGTCCCTTAGATTCCGATTGGCTGATAGAATTCTATCAGCCAATCGGAATTAAGGTAGAAAAAATCCTATTGGCTGAGGCAATCAGTCAATAGGATTGAAGTTCAATCCTATTGGCTGATCCAATCAGCCAATAGGATTGAGCTTGCATTCTATTGGCTGTTCCAATTAGGTATAATTAGTTTAAAGACCTGTAATTTGTTTTTTATTTTCTGTAATTTAGTGGGGGGTTTTTGTGATTTAGCTAATTTAATTTATTTGTTTTTAATTTAGTTAATTTATTTAATTGTAGGGTTAGGTTAGGTGTTAGTGTAACTTAGGCTAGGTTTTATTTTACAGGTCAATTTGTCTTTGTTTTAGCTAGGTAGTTATTAAATAGTTAATAACTATTTAATAACTATTCTACCTAGTTAAAATAAATACAAACTTGCCTGTAAAATAAAAATAAACCCTAAACTAGCTACAATGCAACTATTAGTTATATTGTAGCTAGCTTAGGGTTTATTTTATAGGTAAGTATTTAGTTTTAAATAGGAATTTAGTTAATGATAGGAATTTTATTTAGATTTATTTAAATTATATTTAAGTTAGGGGGTGTTAGGGTTAGACTTAGGCTTGGGGTTAATACATTTAGAATAGTGGTGGCGACAGATTAGGGGTTAATAAGTGTAGGTAGGTTGCGGCGATATTGGGGGCGACAGATTAGGGGTTAATAAAAATAATGTAGGTGGCGGCGGTGTTGGGGGCAGCAGATTAGGGGTTAATAAGTATAATGTAGGTGGCAGCGATGTCCGGAGCGGCAGATTAGGGGTTAATAAGTATAATGTAGGTGGCGGCGATGTTAGGGGAGGCAGATTAGGGGTAAATAGTATTTAACTAGTGTTTGCAAGGCAGGAGTGCGGCGGTTTAGGGGTTAATATGTTTATTCTAGTGGCGGCGATGTCCGGAGCGGCAGATTAGGTGTTAAACATTTTATTTTAGTGTTTGCGATGCGGGAGGGCCTCGGTTTAGGGGTTAATAGTTAGTTTATGGGTGTTAGTATACTTTTTAGCACTTTAGTTATGAGTTTTATGCTGCGGTGTTGTACCATAAAACTCTTAACTACTGACTTTAAAATGCATTAGGGGATCTTGGAGGTAGAGGGTGTACCACTCACTTTTTGGCCTCCCAGGACAGACTCGTAATACCGGTGCTATGGAAGTCCCATAGAAAAAAGGGTTTACGAAGTTTACGTAAGTCGTTTTGCGGTAAGGCCAAAGAAGCGTGCGGTGCCCCTAAACCTGCAAGACTCATAATAGCAACGGTAGGAAAAAAGCAGCGTTAGGACCTCAACGCTGCTTTTTTACCCTAACGCAAGACTCATAATGTAGCTGTAAATGTCTCTTTAAAAGACAAGATTCAGAGAGAACTTTCTTCACTAATTCTGTATAATGGGACTTTCACATTAAATACTGAAAAAATGTAGAGAACAAAAAACACAGAATGACATTAAACAGATATAGCAGAGTAGAGGAGGTGGAGTAGAAGAGGTTAGCGGTAAATAACTGGTTGACTGGTCTGTGAGTATGGGGGATTGAACATCTAGGATATATAGGAGCAAATGTATATACAGTAAGATTTCATTGCATGGAAGCCATAAAGGATATTGGTTAAAAAATACAAACCATGATACCAAATGAGTTCTATAGAGGTAGCACATACAGAAATGGCTGGCTCTTACAACACTGCTCTAATTATTTTTCTGCTGCCTTTGAAACTTAGCAATAATTTAGTTGCTCTCAGCAAGAAAATCTTGAATTCTGTTTATACATAAAGTATGAAAAAGGTTGTTTGCTAGGTGTTCTGGAACTGATAAAAAAAAGGTCCTGCTTCTGTACATTTTAGAGGGAGACAGTTGCCTGTGAACATATAACTTCATAAACTGTGGCTCCTATTCTAAACAAAATGTTGTTCTTTGTATCCACAGGAGGATATCAAACTTCAAGCTTATAATTCCTGATGAAGGCTTTGTGGCACATCCTTTATACTTGTTTTGTCATTTGAAAAAGTTGCTTCGCCTTTTGAAACTGCCACCCATAACGAAATTAATTAATGCTGCAATAATGGATAGAGGAAAGTTACGTTAACAACGTCCATCAGAAAAAAACACTCCCTGTGGGGGATGGGAGAGATAAGTACTAAAATGTTCATTTTCAATTTTTATCTCAGAGATAAGGAAGCCTTTGTGTTGGTATACAGTAATAAGACAATGGGGTGTGTTCCCTGCAAGTTCAGCCCATTTTACTGGGTTGCAATTTTAAAAAGCAAAAAACATATATGAAAATAACCCTAAAGGAACAATTTCTCATAAATTGCATACTCTGTAACTGGTATAACAAGTAATGGGAAACACATTACAGCCATTATAGTGAAAAAATACATTCTCTAATTCATTAGAGCATGTAATTTTATTACTAATGACCCTGCAATGCTATAGGCAAGATTACAAATCAAGCAGCAAATCAGTTGCAAAAACACAGCATGCGTTATGGCTTTTTCGCATTTGGGGTTGTGCAGGTATTACAAGTTGCAAGATAACCTTCATAATCCAAATAGTCAAATTGTGTGTGCATTCTTGTGTTCCCCAAATAGAAACCCCCCCACTAAAACCCTAATCTGTTGCGCAAAGCCCATGACGTTTTTTCCTCGAAATGTGTACGTGAAAATTTTTCAAGACTTGTAATATCTGCACAATGGAAATTGATTGCGAAAAAGACCATATTGCGCTCGGAAAAAACATAATCTTGCCCTTTGTGTTTAATGTCTGCAACTGGGTTAAACACATAGTTAAAGTAGCACTCAGGAGTCACATAGAACTTTTGAGTTTACTGTTCCTTTAAGTATACTGAAATGTACGTAATCCTGCAAAATTCCACATACCTTTAGTTATTGCTTCAATCAAAGCACAAGCTCATTTAAAATCTGTCCTTAACTTGCCACAACAAAAGAAACAGGAAATATGAGGACTTTTTAAAAGGGTATTTTTTGTGGACTTTTTGAGATATGTTATGTGAGTGTTAAACTTTGTATAATACTCCCACTCTACATTGTGTGTGCTAACTCAAAGCACACGCTGCAGCTGTGAAAATGCTGACAGCATCAATTCTGCCCTAGGGTGAAATAATATGTTATCATCAGTTTTAATTTGTTCTCTTGGCATTCTTAGTTGAAAGCTAAACCTAGGAGGCTCATTTGCTAATTTCTTAGCCCTTGAAGGCCGCCTCTTATCTGAATGCATGTTGGCAGTTTTTCCACAACTAGAGGGCATTAGTTCATGTGTGCCATATAGATAACATTGTGCTCATGCACGTGGAGTTATCTAGGAGTCATCGCTGATTGGCTAAAATGCAAGTCTGTCAAAAGAACTGAAATAAGAGGGCAGTCTGCAGAGGTTTAGATACAGGATAATCCCAGAGGTAAAAAGTTTATTAATATAACTGCGCTGGTTATGCAAAACTGGGGAATGGGTAATAAAGGGATTATCTATCTTTTTAAACAATACAAATTCTGGTGTAGACTGTCCCTCTTATGTCTCTCATGCAAATTTTTCCTTAATTTGTCATTCAGTGGTGAACAAGCCTCATCTATCTCATACGTAGGGAGTTTGAACAAATAATTCATATTTTATAATTGATTGTACAAATTACAGATTAGAGCCACTAATTTAGAGATTAGGTAAATGAAGAGAGAGTAAAGTGCTGTGTATATCAGACATGAAGATTGTATATTTAGGGAAGACATTGTAACAAGCTTTTAATATATTCCACCTACTTATTAGGAGAGAATTGTGTTTGATTATTTATCTGATATTGCTTCTTTTGTTTAAGCTGTCAGGGTGCCTGGTAACGAGCAGACAGTAAACACTTGTTGTATGAATGCAGGTTATGGAAATAAGGTTCCTATTGAGAACACTGCAATGATTTTAACTGTTTAAAAGTTATATGGAAGTAAAAATAAAAGGGTCAGCAGACTGTAAAATGCTATTCCTTTTAATTTGTTCCCAATAATCTATTTTACCTGCTGGAATGAATTTAATGTTTGCAAATATGTCCTTTGCCTTTATTTTGTTTTTATTAACCCCTTAATGACCACAGCACTTTTCCATTTTCTGTCCGTTTGGGACCAAGGCTATTTTTACATTTTTGAGGTGTTTGTGTTTAGCTGTAATTTTCCTCTTACTCATTTACTGTACCCACACATATTAGATACCGTTTTTCTCGCCATTAAATGGACTTTCTAAAGATACCATTATTTTCATCATATCTTATAATTTACTATAAAAAAAATTATAAAATATGAGGAAAAAATGGAAAAAAACACACTTTTTCTAACTTTGACCCCCAAAATCTGTTACACATCTACAACCACCAAAAAACACCCATGCTAAATAGTTTCTAAATTTTGTCCTGAGTTTAGAAATACCCAATGTTTACATGTTCTTTGCTTTTTTTGTAAACTATAGGGCCATAAATACAAGTAGCACTTTGCTATTTCCAAACCATTTCTTTTCAAAATTAGCGATAGTTACATTAGAGCATTGATATCTTTCAGGAATCTCTGAATATCCCATGACGTGTATATATTTTTTTTTAGTAGACAACCCAAAGTATTGATCTAGGCCCATTTTGGTATATTTCATGCCACCATTTCACCGCCAAATGCAATCAAATACAAAAAATCGTTCACTTTTCACAAATTTTTTCACAAACTTTTGGTTTCTAACTTAAATTATTTACAAACAGCTTGTGCAATTATGGCATAAATGGTTGTAAATTCTTCTCTGGGATCCCCTTTGTTCAGAAATAGCAGACATATATGACTTTGGTGTTGCTTTTTGGTAATTAGAAGGCCGCTAAATGCCACTGCGCACCACACGTGTATTATGCCCAGCAGTGAAGGGGTTAATTAGGGAGCATGTAGGGAGCTTTTTGGGGTAGTTTTAGCTTTAGTGTAGTGTAGTAGACAACCCCAAGTATTGATCTAGGCCAATTTTGGTATATTTCATGCCACCATTTCACCGCCAAATGCGATCAAATTAAAAAAAACGTAATTTTTTTCTCAATTTTAGGTTTCTCACTGAAATTATTTACAAACAGCTTCTGCAATTATGGCACAAATGGTTGTAAATGCTTCTCTGTGATCCCCTTTGTTCAGAAATAGCAGACATATATGGCTTTGGCATTGCTTTTGGTAATTAGAAGGCCTCTAAATGCCGCTGCGCATCACACGTGTATTACGGCTAGCAGTGAAGGGGTTAATTATGTAGCTTGTAGGGAGCTTGCAGGGTTAATTTTAGCTTTAGTGTAGAGCTCAGCCTCCCACCTGAAACATCAGACCCCCTGATCCCTCCCAAACAGCTCTCTTCCCTCCCCAACCCCACAATTGTCCCCGCCATCTTAAGTACTGGCAGAAACTCTGCCAGTACTAAAATAAAAGGTATTTGGCCCTTTTTAAAAAAAAAAAAAAAAAAAAAAGTATATTTACATATGCTGATGTGTAGGATCCCCCCTTAGACCCCAACCTCACTGATCCCCCACCAAACTGCTCTCTAACCCTTCCCCTCTGCAATAATGGGCGCCATCTTAGGTACTGGCAGCTGTCTGCCAGTACCCAGTTTTGTAACAAAATGTGCCTTTTTTTTAAAAAAATTCCCTTTTCTGTAGTGTAGCTTCCCCCCCCCCCCCCCACAGAGACCAACCCTCAACCCCTTCCAGGACCCTTAGATTGCATTTTAGTGTATTTGTGTTTTTAACTTTTAACTTTTTTTTTCTGTAGTGTAGCGGTTCCCACCCGCTCCCGCCCCGTGCACGCGCCCGCCCACCAACCCCCGTGCACGTGCGTGCTCCCGTGCGTGCCCCCGTAGCTCCCGCCCCCGCCCCCCTCCACTCCACATAGAGCACCGATGGCCGCCCAGCCGCCTCCCACGTAAGCTCCCACCCACCAACGATACCGGAATTGTGCTTTATACAAAAAAAAACATAACCACCATAAAAAGGGTGAGTCTCATGGACTCTAGCTAATATGAAAGAAATGAATTTATCAGGTAAGTTCTTAGATAAATTATGTTTTCTTTCATGTAATTGGCAAGAGTCCATGAGCTAGTGAGGTATGGGATATTAATACCCAAGATGTGGAACGCCACAGAAGAGTCACTAGAGAGGGAGGGATAAAAATAAAAACAGCCATTTTCCGCTGAAAAAACTAAATCAACATCCCAAAAAATTAGTTTTTCTCATAATTGAAAAGAAAAAACTTAAAACATAAGCAGAGGAATCAAATTGAAACAGCTGCCTGAAGAACTTTTCTACCAAAAACTGCTTCCGAAGAGGCAAATACATCAAAACGGTAGAATTTAGTAAATGTATGCAAAGAAGACCAAGTTGCTGCTTTGCAAATCTGATCAATTGAAGCTTCATTCTTAAAAGCCCACGAAGTGGAGACTGATCTAGTAGAATGAGCTGTGATTCTCTGAGGCGGGGCCTGACCCGACTCCAAATAAGCCTGATGAATCAAAAGCTTTAACCAGGATGCCAAGGAAATGGCAGAAGCTTTCTGACCCTTCCTAGGACCAGAAAAGACAACAAATAGACTAGAAGTCTTCCTGAAATCTTTAGTAGCTTCAACATAATATTTCAAAGCTCTTACAACATCCAGAGAATGTAAGGACCTCTCCAAAGAATTCTTAGGATTAGGACACAAAGAGGGAACAACAATTTCCCTACTAATGTTGTTAGAATTCACAACTTTAGGTAAAAATGTAAATGAAGTCCGCAAAACAGCCTAATCCTGATGGAAAATCAGAAAAGGAGACACACAAGAAAGAGCAGATAATTCGGAAACTCTTCTAGCAGAGAGATAGCCAAAAGGAACAACACTTTCCAAGAAAGTAGTTTAATATCCAAAGAATGCATAGACTCAAAAGGAGGAGCCTGTAAAGCCTTCAAAACCCTATTAAGACTCCAATGAGAAGAGATTGATTTAATGACAGGATTGATACAGACCAAAGCCTGCACAAAACAGTGAATATCAGGAGGTTTAGCAATCTTTCTGTGAAATAAAACAGAAAGAGCAGAGATTTGTCCCTTCAAGGAACTTGCAGACAAACCTTTATCCAAACCATCCTGAAGGAACTGTAAAATTCTAGGAATTCTAAAAGAAAGTCAGGAGAATTTATGAGAAGAAGACCATGAAATACAAGTCTTCCAATTTTGATAATAAATCTTCCTAGAAACATATTTAAGAGCCTGTAACATAGTATTAATCACTGAGTCAGAGAAACCTCTATGACTAAGCACTAAGCGTTCAATTTCCATACCTTCAAATTTAACGATTTGAGATCCTGATGGAAAAATGGTCCTTGAGATAGAAGGTCTTGTCTTAAAGCAAGTGGCCAAGGTTGGCAACTGGACATCCGGACAAGATCTGTATACCAGAACCTGTGAGGCCATGCTGGTGCTACCAGAAACACAAATGATTGATGATCTTGGAGATCACTCTTGGAATAAGAACCAGAGGCGGGAAGATATAAGCAGGTTGGTAAAACCAAGGAACTGCTAACGCATCCACCAACTCCGCCTGAAGATCCCTGGATCTGGACAAGTACCTGGGAAGTTTCTTGTTTAGATGGGAAGCCATCAGATCTATTTCTGGAAGACCCCACATCTGAATAATCTGAAAAAACACATCTGGATGGGGAGACCACTCCCCGGATGTAAAGTCTGACTGCTGAGATAATCCGCTTCCCAATTGTCTACACCTGGGATATGTACCGCAGAAATTAGACAAGAGCTGGATAACGCCCAAGAAAGTATCCGAGATACTTTATGCCACAGTTGTGATATTATCTGTCTGAAAACAAATGAATGGTTCTCTCTTCAACAGAGGCCAAACCTTAAGAGCCTTGAAAATAGCACAGAGTTCTAAAAAAAATTTTTTTTTAATTAATTTTTTTATTGAGGCATAAATGCAATACAACAGATAAAGGACATAAAAATAGGAAAGATACAGTAATCGCTATATCTCCAAATTGAATACAGTTTGTTGCATAACGAAAATAATAAACACAAGTTAAAAATAAACCTCATATTTTCCATTTTTCTTATTTTGATGTTGATGATTTCTGAACATGTCCAAGCTTATTTTGAAATAAAACATTCTGTAAATATATAAAACTTGTTTTGTAACATGAATAGAATTAAGGAATGTTTCATGAGTACCCAAACTACTTAGAAAAAGAAACAATAAACAGTGGATCCAATTATAAGTGCTGTCAGGGTATAAGCGTATATATATGTAAGATCCATGCAAGCTTGGGAATGAGACTATGGACTTATTCTCTTTCACAAAATGTTATGAATCCCATACATTCAATTTGTTCTTACAAGTAAATAACCAGGAATGAAAGAGAATCCATAAGACTACTCATAAGATATATATAGTATATCATTATAAATGCTGTATTTAACAAGAAAAACCGCGCAAAACACTGAGCATAATTACAAATCTCAGAGTATATAGGTGGGTGGGGGATTTTATGTTAGCTGGACTCTATAAATGAATGGCCTATAGGAGTGATTATAATGGGTACGTATGGTAATAGAAATTAGATATAAGCTACTTAAAGGGAGCAATATGTTATACTAGAAATACTGGTAAGCAAAACAAAGTACAGAGCGCTGCCTCGGCCGCTGGCAACCCCTCCGCATTCTATGAATCAACAGCATTATTATATAAAATGAACATGAGGGCAATAAGATGACTAAAGCACATATAACAAAAACTGGCTAGCTTCTGTATCTAACATCAAACATAAATATCTTTGTTAACGGTAATTAGTATAGGACATAAAACCTTTAGAAGATCTATAGCTTAAGACATCAGGACCTTCGCTATATAAGCTGGCTACATATCATCACAGTCCGCATGGGATTTTATTGCAAGATTTGATGTAAAGAGGCTTGATGGTCACCGCAGTAATCTCAATATACTTCTAGAGTATTATCAGTGAAATCCTCTAGCAAGACCCTCCACTGTCCCATGCTAGATAGCCCTGCCGAGTGGACACGGGCCCTATGTCCCACAGCAAGGTAAATATAATATTAGGGATATATGGTGCACTCAATTCACACTGGTCTCTGTTGTTCCACTTTACATATATCGCAATACAAACACACCAACCACAGAGACATTAAATAGATGTTACAGGCTAGGTATATGCCCCCCTGTACAGGTATATGAACTTAACTAACTTAACATGGTACACCATCTTAGTATGTCATCTCAACGATTAGTCACCAAAGGTCAGTTAATACTAAACTAATAAAATAACTAATCAATTAAAAATTTAGGGCCAGTAATTTCTCTATAGAACAATAAAACTGAAAAGTACTATGAAAAGAACTCTTAGGGCCTCCTGGATCCCAGCACTGCTGATGTGTTTAGTCATAAACATGACATGTCAGTTATGTGATCAATGTCCACAAATACAGACAATTCTTAACCGATGCCAGATTCTACACAAGGTGATAAAGCAATCTCAAAGCGTCTGACAAGCATATCCTCCAGGGTCCCACTGCAGTTCCAGTGAGTGCGCATAATGGTAGTGGTAAGTGAAACGCTGCACTAGACACAATACGCACCGGACCAACAGCCAGATGCAACTTGTATATAGGGCATAGTCTCCTCTAAGGATCTTCTCTGGTGCAAGGGTGTCTGACACTGATCCCACACGGGATACAATGGGTAAGTAAGAGGGCTGCACCAAATCAAAAAAGCTATTTTACCACTCCGTAGTTTAGATTGCGGTTCCCCGCCTGAGAAGTCACTCTGAAGTTCCAATGAGGATGATGAGCCTCGAGGTCCCAAAGTACTGCTGCTCCCATTCTCCACCGGATCACACTCAAGGGGGGTCTTGTTGACCACAATCTGGGCGACTTCATAATGGGATATCCCACACAGTGTCTCTGCAAGTTTAGCATAATGCCCGTCAACCAAACTACGCAACTCCTCAAGAAAGGATAGGGAAGCCGCGAAACAGGTATATCCTACTATGTTTGTTATAGTGGAAGTTTCCCTTCTTTTGCGTAGAAGTCAAGCCAACTTTTGATTGCTGTTGGGCTAGTAGTGCCGGGCCATATAGCCACTTAATCAAAGATCACCAGAGTTTAGGTTTGTCCCTGTGATGTTCGGCCAATGAATGTAAAATATAAGAGCATTGCTCTTCTGTATCTATAAAGGCAACACCACCATGTAGTTGATGGTTTTAGTAGTACACCCCTTAACTTTTTAACTTATTTAGATGCTGTAAATACTTGCTATAGGCTTATTTAGATCATCCATATACGGAGCTTCTCTGCTAGGCAGCCATTCTTATCAGAGCTCGGCTCTGCCCCGAGTTCTAAAATATTGATTGGTACCCTTGCCTCTTGAGGTTTCCAAACCCCATGTGCTGTCTGAGATCCCCAGACAGCTCCCCAACCTGAAAGACTTGCATCTGTTGTGATTACAGTCCAGGTTGGATGAACAAAAGAGGCCCCTTGAACTATACGATGGTGGTCTAACCACCAAGTCAGAGAGAGTCGAACATTGGGATTTAAGGATATTAACTGTGATATCTTTGTATAATCCCTGCACCATTGTTTCAGCATCCAAAGCTGGAGAGGTCTCATATGAAAACAAGCAAAGGGGATTGCGTCCGATGCTGTAGTCATGAGACCTAAAACTTCCATGCACATAGCTACTGAAGGGTGTGATTGGGACTGAAGGTTCTGACAAGCTGAAACCAATTTCATTCGTCTCATGTCTGTTAGAGACAGAGTCATGGACACTGAATCTATCTGGAAACCTAAAAAGGTGACCCTTGTCTGAGGAATCAAGGAACTTTTTGGTAAATTGATCCTCCAACCATGTCTTTGAAGAAACAACACTAGTTGATTTGTGTGAAATTCATCAGAATGTAAAGACTGAGCTAGTATCAATATATTGTCCAAATAAGGAAACACTGCAATACCCTGTTCTCTGATTACAGAGAGTAGGGCACTGAGAACCTTTGAAAAAATTCTTGGAGCTGTAGCTAGGCCAAATGGAAGAGCGACAAATTGGTAGTGCTTGTCTAGAAAAGAGAATCTCAGAAACCGATAGTGATCTGGATGAATCAGAATATGAAGATATGCATCCTGTAAGTCTATCGTGGACATATAATGACCTTGCTGAACAAAAGGTAGAATAGTCTTTATAGTCACCATTTTGAAAGTTGCCACTCTTACAAAATGATTCAAAATTTTCAGGTCCAGAACTGGCCTGAATGAATTTTCTTTCTTTGGGAAAATGAATAGATTTGAATAAAACCCCAGACCCTCTTCCTGAAATGGAACTGGTATGATTACCCCTGAAATTTCTAGATCTGAAACACACTTCAGAAAATCCTGAGCCTTCACTGAATTTGCTGGAACGCGTGAGAGAAAAAATCTTCTCACAGAAGGTCTTAATTTGAATCCTATTCTATACCCTTGAGAGACAATACTCTGAATCCAATGATTTTGGACAGAATCTGCCCAAATGTTTTGGAAAAATTTTAATCTGTGAACCAGATTCTTTGGGGGAAGGATTTGGTTTCTGTTCCTTATACTGTCGAAAAGAACGAAAACGATTAGAAGCTTTAGATTTACCCTTAGATCTTTTATCCTGAGGTAAAAAAACCTCCCTTTCCCCAGTGACAGTTGAAATAATTGAATACAACTAAGAACCAAATAAATTGTTACCTTGGAAAGAAGAGATAGCAATCTAGACTTAGATACCATGTCAGCATTCCAATACTTGAGCCACAAAGCTCTTCTAGCTAAAATAGCTAAAGACATGGATTTAACATCAATTTTGATGATATCAGAAATAGCATCACAGATAAAATGATTAGCATGTTGAAGCAAGCGAACAATGCTAGACAGATCAGGATCTGTTTCCTGTTGTGCTAAGCTTTCCAACCAGAAAGTTGATGCAGCTGCAACATCAGCCATAGAAATGGTAGGCCTGAGAAAATAGCCATAAAGTTCCCTATCTAAAGGATCCTTAAAGGAAGTACTATCTTCCATAGGGATAGCAGTACATTTGGGAAGAGTAGAAATAGCCCCATCAACTTTGGGGATTTTTTCCCAAAACTCCAATCTGACTGCAGGCAAAGGATACAACTTTTTAAACCTAGAAGAAGGAATAAAAGAAGTACCAGGCCTATTCCATTCCTTCGAAATCATATCAGAAATAGCATCAGGAACTGGAAAAACCTCTGGAGTAACCACAGGAGGTTTATAAACAGAATTTAAACGTTTACTAGTTTTAGTATCAAGATGATCAACACCTCTTTTAACAAGGAACGAATATACTCCATCTTAAAGAGATAAGTAGATTTGTCAGTGTCAATATCTGAGGTAGGATCTTCTGAAACAGATAGATCCTCATCAGAGGAGGATAATTCAGTATATTGTCGGTCATTTGAAATTTCATCACCTTTATGAGATTTTAAAATACCTTTTAAGTTTATTAGAAGGCAGAATAGCAGACTAAGCCTTCTGAATCACATCAGCAATAAAATCTTTTATATTCACAGGGATATCATGTACATTAGATGTTGAAGGAACAACAGGCATTGTACTAGTACTGATGGATACATTCTCTGCATGTAAATGCTTATCATGACAACTGTTACATACTACAGCTGGAGATATAATCTCTGCTAACTTACAACAGATACACTTATCTTTGGTAGAACTGTTATCCGGCAGCAGGGATCCAACAGTGGTTTCTGAGACAGGATCAGATTGAGACATCTTGCAAATGTAAGGGAAAAAACAACATATAAAGCAAAATTATCAATTTCCTTATATGGCAGTTTCAGGAATGGGAAAAAAATGCAAACAGCATAGCCCTCTGAGCATAGAAAAAAGCAAGAGGCATATCGGAAGTGGGGTTTAAATAATTAAATTATTTGACGCCAAGAATGGCGCGCAACGCAAAATGAAATTTTTTTGGGCACTAACAACATCGGGAAATGACGCAACTCGCATCATGGCAGACGCAACCTTGTTCAAGGCGACCTGGCATCAACTAAGGTGCCGGAAATTACGAATTTGCGTCACCAAACGTACCTTCACGTCAAAAAAATTCTCGCGCCAAGAATGACGCAATAAATATCAGCATTTTGCGGCCTCGCAAGCATAATTTTGCCCATGAAAATTAATGAAAAACAGTAAATTTTGAAGACAAGACTATACCCCAGGTAAGAAAAAATAACTTCCTAAACATGTTTTCCCAATTTTGAAACTGAAAAAGGAAATATACATAAACCTGACTCATGGCAAATATAAGTACAATACATATATTTAGAACTTTACATTAATACATAAAGTGCCAAACCAAGTAATGAAAACATACATACCGAAAGACACCCATCCACATATAGTAGATAGCCAAACCAGTACTGAAACAGTTATCAGTAGTAATGGAATATGAGAGTATATCATCAATCTGAAAAGGGAGGTAGGAGATGAATCTCTACGACCGATAACAGAGAACCTATGAAAAGATTTCCCGCAAGGAAAACTATAGAATTCAATAGGTGATACTCTCTTCACATCCGTCTGACATTCACTGTACTCTGAGAGGATTCGGGCTTCAAAATGCTGAGAAGCGCATATCACAGAAGAAAATCAAGCACAAACTTACTTCACCACCTCCATATGGAGGAAAAGTTTGTAAAACCAAATTGTGGATGTGGTGAGGGGTGTATTTATAGGCATTTTGAGGTTTGGGAAACTTTGCTCCTCCTGGTAGGAATGTATATCCCATACGTCACTAGCTCATGGACTCTTGCCAATTACATGAAAGAAATAGCCCTAATAGACACCACTAACCACACACCTGAACTAACTACTCATCCACCAATGACTTGCCCAGCTTCACCCATGAAAAATACCTGTGGCCCCATCTCTGTTCACCCAGACTCCACCCATAGAGAATCCACATTTTCACCTAGTGACCTACCTAGCTCAGTCCCTGGCCTTTTGGTCCTGCTGTGTATGGATCAAAGGTTAATTTGTAACAATTTTTTTTGTAACATTTTTTTGATAGCAACATAAAGTAAAAGGTGACTATGGTGCAAGTTTATATTTCTTATGTATTTGGACCATGACAGAAATCTACTAAGGAAGAAGGGAGAGATTGAGAAAACACATCCAGGAGGGGTCACACACAGGCTTTGCACCTGCAGCATCTAAGGAGCTTAGCCAGGCTGATTACTCACTTATCTGCCTCCAGGGAAGGAATATATATCCTATTCCTGCATCTGTAATTGCTTATTATAGGAAAGGCATATCTAGATATGCTAGAGCAGCAAAAGAGCAATGCTGACATTACAGGTTCTCAATGCAATGTTCCCAGTGACCTCTGTCACCCGCTGTCACCTGCATCATCTGCAGCATAAATCCCATCTAGCTCACTTTTTCATGTAAGTTCAAAAACTATAGCTGCAACCAAGGTGTTAATCTGTTCTAATAATGTTCAGACTCTGCTAATATGTTAATTCATTGGAAGTCTGCATAAAAAAATATGTAATTACAGAGTGTTTTCTATCCCTTTAAGAGTGTTATGGAAAAATAACTGAATACTGGAGTCCACAAGATCACTGTCTGAATTGTTGTTAGGGTTATCAACAAATATGAGGGGAAAATTTGGAATTGTTTTTTTTCCCCATACAATCTTATTTCTTGCTAGCAGCCTAATTGTGCCAGTTCCCATATATCCCTTCAGTGATGTTGTGCTGGGCACGTAGAGACCTGGTATGGAATGAAGGATATGAAACCCCTGGGGTTAATAAGTCCGACCTTCCTCCTTTTTTTTAATGTAGCAAACAGATTTATGTGTTTCTTCTTCACAAAAACATTACCCAATGCAATCTGATTGCACATAAAAAATCCTATACATGAGATGATATCTAATGGAATCAAGTTACAGACTGATACACTAGCGTGTAATTTGTGCATTCAATGCTAAGCATATATGACTTTTTCCAGATTACAATTGAAAAATAAAACATATATTCTCTATGTGTATCTTGAAAAAGTAAAGGAAATAACTGAAAGAAATAGTCTTGTGGAAAAACTACTTTAGTAGAAAGCAGCATGTGGCATTAAAAATAAATTAATTAATTAACATTCGAATTTAAACCTTGTAATAGCTGAAATTGTGAGAAAAAGAGAACACTCGTAATCAAATATTTATTGATATGATATGAATTTCTGTACTATGAGAATTTCTTCCTTTCTGTGTGTGTCTCAGTGCGCTTTAGTGACAGAGAGCAAGATTGTATGTGGCGCAATATCTTTAACTTGCGTGAGTATTACAAGTTGAAAGTAAGTGCATTCACACATCTCGGGGTAGCGCAACTGAAGACCTTGCATAAAGGTTAAAAAAATGTGCACCAAACACAACATAAATACATTAAAATAAACAGTTACGTTCATATAAACGCTTTCTGATAAAACATATTAAAAAAAATGAATATTTTATTTATAAGGGTTCAAATATATATGGTATTTTGGCATGTATTTGACTGCAAAGGGCTATAATCTATACTATAATCGCGTTTGTAACGCGTCCGTCGCCATTTGCGCACGCATCCTCAAAGGAATGTTGGCTGCGTGAGGCAGCCAAAAGAATGTTGGCTGCACGCGCAGCCAAAAGAATCCACCTGGATGCAGTGTAGGCAAACGAAGCATTAAGAAAAAAACACGCAACTGGCCTCACGAAATATTAACAAAAAAACAGGTAACCGCCTGCACGAAATAACAAAAAACCTAACCGCCCGCACAAAATAATAAAAAAAACTAACCGCCCGCACAAAGTATTAACAAACACCTAAACCGCCAACACCCACATAGCAAAATAATAAAGTAATTAACCCCTAATCCGCAAATTAAACAACGCAAATAACATAATTAAAATATAAACCCCTAAACCATCAACCCCCCACATCGCAATAAACCTAATTAACCTATTAACTCCTAAACCACCAACCCCCCGCAACGCAAATAACTAATTTAATTGCTAAGCCCCCTAACCTAACACCCCCTAAATTAACCCCAATTACATAAACTAAGTTACAATTAAAATTAAAAAATCCTAACATTAATTTAAAAATAAAACTTAACATTAAATTACAAAAAATGTATATAAAATTACAAAAAATAAAAAAGTCTAAAATTACAGAAAAAAATAAACACAATTAAACCTAATCCCTATGGCCTAGATTTGGAGTTTGGCGTTAGCCGTGAAAACCAGCGTTAGAGGCTTCTAACGCTGGTTTCTTACGGACTCCGGTATTTAGAGTTCAGTTACCGACACTCAAAAATCACCCAACGCACAAATCTCTACCGACAGCTCAAACCCAGTAGTTAACATATACCGACAAAATAAACATCCACGAATCATAAAACAAATATTACACAAAGTACACTTACACTCATACAAACACTACACTATATTTATTTTTCAGATTTAATAATTTTTCATCAAAATACAAAGGATCAAAGTTGCGAGATCTGGGGTGTTAGAAAAAAAACAACACAAATCCATTTTCCCATTGACTTACATTGACACACGGGAAAAGACCCTCATATACCTACATCTAACTAATAAGATTATCACAAATATACACTCATCAATGCATACAAACAATATACACCACATGACATACCAAAAAAAGTTATTTATTACAAAATGAACACGATTTAGTTACTTTTTCACACAAGCTCATGACGTCACTCACTTTACGAGGAAAACCAGTCTTTGAAAAAAAAAATTACCAAATTTTAGAGCCTCCATTGACTTCTATGGGGAAGACGTGCTCGTGCACGCGAAACACAGATTTCCCTAACGCACGCAAATAGCGTAGACCGAAAAACTCCAAATACCCCCGCTAGAAAATACATGCTTTTCTGCGTTAGACCCAGCTATGATAAATAGATCAAGAAATGACTATTTCCCTATGGTGGACTTATGGATTGTACTTATTGAATATTCACAACACCATTAAATTGTTTCAGACTTTTATATTACATCAACTACAAATCAACATCACTAGTAACAAATTTTTTTTTTCAAAATATTACATTTAAACGGACACAAAAATAATTTAAACTTTTCAGGATTCACAAACAGTACACAATGGGAAACAATTCTCATTTACCTTTATTATTGCATTTCATTTATTCAACTCATATGCTTGCAGCAACAGCATATCTACATAGGCTTAACACATGATCAGTCATGGATGCACATACATTACTTTTACCATTCACTCATACATGTGCATTCAAATGATGGGGGAAAAACACATTACATTCTCTATAGGAATCACAAAACAGAACATATGGATTTTAATGTACTTTTAACATCATCATTCCATCACAATAAACCATTAGGAATTACGTACAAGAAGAACATCATTACACCAGATTACAGATGTCACTTTATGGGAAGGAACAACAATGCCAGACCGCTATATAGAAGTCAGCATATGTGGGACACAATCACAATATATACGTAGATGTACATAACACGCATCACCCATCACGCAACCACAAAGCACACATTTAGATTTTATTCCGCACACAATAACAATGTAGCACAATACAACAACACAATGAGGATTTCTGAACTACATAGGCAGGTTAATAATATGATGACGTCATTAGAAGATTCAACCATACACATCACAGATTCACTACTGTACCGCCCCTTTCTGAACTTTAACACTCAATACTACAATACAACATATACGTAAATAACAGTTTGGAACAGCATTATTAGGGAGATTTGAATGGGACAATTAATAAATATTGTCAGATCGCAAATCACTTATATATATAATACTACAGATGACAGCCGGAAGTTATTCAGTATTAGTGCCATTTGAATGGGACGCATACAATATTGATAGCTCGGCAATCACTTATATCTACAATAATACAGATGACAGCCGGAAGTTATTCAGCATTAGTGCGATTTGAAAGGGACGCATACAATATTGACATCTCGGCAATCACTTATATATACAATACTACAGATGACAACCGTAAGTTATTCAGCATTAGTGCGATTTGAAAGGGACGCATACAATATTGACAGCTCGGCAATCACTTATATATACAATACTACAGATGGCAGACGGGAAGTTCTGAATTATTATTGCGATTTTAAAGGGACGCATACAATATTGACAGCTCGGCAATCACTTATATATACAATACTACAGATGACAGCCGGAAGTTCTTCAGTATTAGTGCCATTTTAAATGGACGAGTACAATATTGACACCTCGGCAATCACTTATATATACAATACTACAGATGGCAGATGTTACTTTATCGTTTACAAACAATGTTGCAGCAACATTGATCGATCACATTCGATGCACATTATACACAACTATGCACTTTCATTCATGTTAGCCTGGACGTGTGCTTGTTACTATAAGATCGCGTTTAAGAAATATTGATTACGCATATGATCAAACATTACAAACATGCACTGTATGTGTGATATTTGACACTTTCACATTGAGATTCATTGTTGGAAAACAACATTTCAGCAAACAACAAAAAAACGCCCACTGTGAAAGCATTTGCGCCGCTCACATACAAACAAGTGAATACAATCAGCAATCATTACAAACTCAATACCATTGGACTAATTGTACTATAAATCCACCAAACAACATGGCCAAAGCATCACTTGTGATCCACATCAGATCAAGTGCATACCTTGTTACGCTGTTTTGAAAGATGGATGACGATGACATGGTAGATGCTGCTGGTGCTGCTATTGGCGAACTAGCTGTTGGTCGAATCAGGCAGCCTCGGAGGCTCAGGCTGAGACGAAGGGGTCATCTGGTTCGAGGTCCTCCTGTCTACAGGGTGAGACCCACCTTGGAAAACATGAGCGACTTTGAGGTTTATGATAAGTAACGGCTCAATCGCGAACAGCTCATTGGCCTTTACGATCTTCTTAAACCTCATTTGGAGCCACGTATAAGAATAAGGACTGCTGTTCCCGCCATGAGTAAGATGCTAAGTTGTCTATACGTCCTGGCCTCCGGGAGTTTTCAATCCGGAGAACTGTACATGCATGGCCTGGCTCAAGGTAAATTCTCTGTGGTGTTTGATAACTTTCTGGACGCCATGGTACGTATCAGTAAGCAATACATAGGATTCCCACAGAATGATGGCGATTGGAGGCGCCTGAAGCGGGAATTCTTTGATATTGCTCAATTGCCCAATGTCTTGGGAGCCATAGATTGTACCCACATTGCGCTGCGTGCTCCAATTGATGACTTGCCCTTCAGAAATCGCAAACATTTTCATAGCCTCAACGTGCAGTATGTTTGTGACGCACAGATGAGGATTATGCATGTGTGTGCGAATTTTGGAGGGGCTAGTCATGATGCCCGCATACTCTCTCTGTCGTCCCTGTGGAGACCGTTTGAGGAAAGACAAATGCCCCCTGGTTATCTCGTTGGTGAGTATTTGTGCACAACATGGTTAATTAGTTTGACAATTGCCACTGTAGTTTTAAAATGTTAGCGTAATGTTCAGCTATAGGATGCAATTTAACCATTAATTTTATTTTTCCGCTAATGTCTACTTTTAGTTCAATGCAGATATGTAGCATGTCTTACCTTAAATGCTCAGAGAATGCAATGTAACCATTTAGTTTGCATTTTACACAAGTTTTGGTTTAGGAGAAATACGCATATGTAGCATGTCTTAGCTGAAATGGGAAGATATTAGCTAATGCAATTTAACCATGTCATTGTCTCTTTCCGCTAATGTCTACTTTTAGTTCAATGCAGATATGTAGCATGTCTTACCTTAAATGCTCAGATAGAGAATGCAATGTAACCATTTAGTTTGCATTTTACACAAGGTTTGGTTTAGGAGAAATACGCATATGTAGCATGTCTTAGCTGAAATGGGAAGATATTAGCTAATGCAATTTAACCATGTCATTGTCTCTTTCCGCTAATTTCTACTTTTAGTTCAATGCAGATATGTAGCATGTCTTACCTTAAATGCTCAGATAGAGAATGCAATGTAACCATTTAGTTTGCATTTTACACAAGGTTTGGTTTAGGAGAAATACGCATATGTAGCATGTCTTAGCTGAAATGGGAAGATATTAGCTAATGCAATTTAACCATGTCATTGTCTCTTTCCGCTAATGTCTACTTTTAGTTCAATGCAGATATGTAGCATGTCTTACCTTAAATGCTCAGATAGAGAATGCAATGTAACCATTTAGTTTGCATTTTACACAAGGTTTGGTTTAGGAGAAATATGCATATGTAGCATGTCTTAGCTGAAATGGGAAGATATTAGCTAATGCAATTTAACCATGTCATTGTCTCTTTCCGCTAATTTCTACTTTTAGTTAAATGCAGATATGTAGCATGTCTTACCTTAAATGCTCAGATAGAGAATGCAAGGTAACCATTTAGTTTGCATTTTACACAAGGTTTGGTTTAGGAGAAATACGCATATGTAGCATGTCTTAGCTGAAATGGGAAGATATTAGCTAATGCAATTTAACCATGTCATTGTCTCTTTCCGCTAATTTCTACTTTTAGTTCAATGCAGATATTTAGCATGTCTTACCTTAAATGCTCAGATAGAGAATGCAATGTAACCATTTAGTTTGCATTTTACACAAGGTTTGGTTTAGGAGAAATACGCATATGTAGCATGTCTTAGCTGAAATGGGAAGATAGAGAATAAGATTGAACTAGATTATTCTTTTCAAAAATAAACATTTGTTAGTGAATTATCGTGTACAAAAACTTTTATTGGAATCAAAATAATATTTTGAGGATTCAGTTTGAATTATGTTCTGTTCATAATTTATAGGTGATTCTGGGTACATGAGCCGGCCTTGGCTTATTACCCCCTTGCGTAGCCCGACTGATGTGTCTGAGGAGCGCTACAATAGGGCTCATAAGAGAACCAGGGCGTGGTTGAACGAATGTTCGGGCTCCTGAAGATGAGGTTCAGGTGCCTTGACCGGTCGGGAGGAGCCCTCCAGTACAACCCAAAGAAGGTGGCTAAGATCGTTGTAGCCTGTAGTGTCCTGCATAATATTGCACAGCGGGCTGGGATGCTGCAGGGTGTCCAGGCCCAACGAAACCTCCTCAGAGATGAGGAGGATGATCCTGTTCTAGAGGGGCCATTCCGGGATGAGGGGCTCAATGTCAGAGCAGACATCATCAACCGCCACTTTAGACGGTAAATAATAGAAGTTAGACTGGAGTATTGTCAATAGATGTGAACTCTAGGGAAATGACAAGTAGAGAATTGTGCAAACAGGTTAGGATTGTTCATCAAATGCTAAAAATGTGTTTCATTTATTAATATAGGTGATGCTCTGGGCATTGGGTCCTGTAGCGAGTCTTTGCCACCTGGTTTTTAAAGAGGACATCAGCTGGTAAGTATAAATGTATGGACTGTTGCTACCATGAATTGTACACAAATACATCATATGGCATACATTTTCAAAACTAGTATTTAGTTGACACATTACTCACATACTCAGAAAGGGATCCTCTAGCATAACTATCCTCTAGCATGACTATGGTTCAATGTCACACATTAGAGGTTCGTTCTGCTCAATATGACTCATCTTCACACTTGATAGAACATAACACAAGATGTTACACACGCTTAGTAAGCTAGTGACAGAAATTTATTCTGAAATGGGGGGTGGTAGAGGGGTACAGAACTGATTCACACACTTGTAGTAATTTTTATTAAACTTTTTCTGCCATTAGGGAGCTGACTTAATCTAAAGACTGAAAGGGAAGAATTAGAAGCCTGACAGTGAAGATTGCCCAGACTGACAGTGGAAAAAGCCAAGATTGAAATTGAAGTATACCAATGGGATCATGTCTGGCATTATCTTTCCAATCTGCTGACCTTGAAAAACATACAAAGACATGTTCACATGGTAAGTGCCAACTATTTGATAGAATAAGGCTGTGGAGGCATCCTATTGGAGACACTTAGATTATTTTCTAATTTTTAGATGGTATTTCACAGTCCTCTATTTTTGAAATGATGAATAAGGCACCTATTGAAGATCAACTGTTTACCCCTGAATTGACTTTCAAAGACCATGCATTATCCAGGTTGGTGTACCAATGCATGCTAGTTAAGAATCACATGAAGAATGTTGAATATTAGTAGCTTACATACATTAGTCATATTTAGTTCATAATTAGATATTTAGGGATCACAATCAGACACTTAGATGATTTTACTTTTTTAGATGGTATTTCAGTCCTCTATTTTATGAACTGATGAATAAGACACCTATTGAAGATCAACTGTTTACCCCTGAATTGACTTTCAAAGACCATGCATTATCCAGGTTGGTGTACCAATGCATGCTAGTTAAGAATCACAGGAAGAATGTTGAATATTAGTAGCTTACATACATTAGTCATATTTAGTTCATAATTAGATATTTAGGGATCACAATCAGACACTTAGATGATTTTACTTTTTTAGATGGTATTTCAGTCCTCTATTTTATGAACTGATGAATAAGACACCTACTGAAGATCAACTGTTTACCCCTGAATTGACTTTCAAAGACCATGCATTATCCAGGTTGGTGTACCAATGCATGCTAGTTAAGCATCACAGGAAGAATGTTGAATATTAGTAGCTTACATACATTAGTCATATTTAGTTCATAATTAGATATTTAGGGATCACAATCAGAAAAAGGAATACATATTATAGTTGATATAGAGGTATTTGAATGGACATGAAATATTACATTTATGTTCAGCATACATATATATTATTGAAATGTGATATACATTATTATGTATAATTAGAAATTCAGATATTTAAATTTAATTTTTATTACACAATATAATGGTGTATGTTTATTTTATTTATTTTTAAATTTAATTAATAAATATCTTGATAAAATATTGAACAAAGTTAGAGCATAGACACAAGATGATTGTAAATGTATTTTATGAATATTTGACAACGTGTGTATTAACTTTGTTAAAAAAAAAAATTTAATTTCAGATTGTCATCTGATGACTTCCAGGAATATTTTTTTGTTTTTGTTTCAGAAACTTTTAATTTTTTAAAATGGTAATAATAAACATTTTATTATTAAATACACTCTTTTGAACAGATTATAATAAATATCCATATAATCTGTCAATAAAAAACAATTTGACTCCCATGACTGGTAGTTGGCTATTTGACAAGCACATGCATAAGATCAAATAATGCATTAATTTTAGAAAATCCACTGATTCAGAGAATATTAAATTAAACTATCTTTTTTAAATTAATTGGGGAGTGAGATCCATCGATGCTTTTCTTTTGAAATTCTTAGATGTTAAAATAATTTCGGATATGTAGTCAAAATTTGACATAAATTATTTTGTTTCACTTTTAAGAAGGGGAAGTGGTTCAATTACATTAAAGTGACAGTGTTGTTGAATGTAAAATTAATTTTATAAGATCTTGTATCTTCCTTAGGTATCTCAAAACATTATTTTCTTAAATTATTTAATTTTTACATTTATAAATGGTAGGTCATTTAACTTCATATTTTTCACAAGCTAGTTATTGGATGCCAGGTTAATAGATTTTATTTTCTAGTGGAGTCATTTAAAGGGACATTTAACTATAGTTATTAATATTATGTAGTTTTTAAAATCTTACCTCTTGGGTTAGATATCACATATCTATATATAATTTTCATTCCCCTTTAGTTTATTTTGACAATGTTAAATCAACATTCCAAATGTTTTGGTCCTTAAAGGGACATTCACAAAGTATATTGTGTATTGATTTTTAAAAAATTCATAAAAGAATTTAAACATATTTAGAAAGTACTATAGAATTACATTCAGTCTTTAAATATACTTTGAAAAAGATACATCAATGCACATATCTTAGTCAATTACATAAGGCATCTATGTGCAACCAACAATCAGCATCAAAATAGCCTATGTAGATATGTATTTAATCCAAGAATATATATAATTACAATCTAATGATTGAATACCAAAACATATTAAGTTGTTCAAATATTATAATCTTATCCAAAATGCATACATAACATATAGCTTAATGTCTCTCTAAGCTGAAGACTGCGAAATACATCCTTTACAATATATATTTCAGTCAGTGTGTAAAACAATCCAGAAGTTAATCTAAATATGCTTTACTCATATGTTATACTAATTTAGCAAAAGGAAGGTGCCTAGGTTTCTGATTTTTCAAGCATTATTGTGAAATGTCTCTTTAAAGGGACATGAACTCAAAATATACTTAAAGGGAGACTGTTAAAAAATTAATGATTTATACATTCTGAATGAGTATTCTATTTTAAGCAACTTAAAAAATTGTCTCATATTATGAATGTTCCTCATGATGTTGCTATCATTACTTTAAAAATAAGGCATTAAATAGATAATTTATTTGCTTCAGTACTCTGGACAGAACTTGTTTTTTTTGGTTGGATTAATTTATCCAACAATCATCAAGGACAACCCAGGTTTTTTGCAACAATTGTCCGTAATCTAAAATATCATTATTGATTTGCAAAGAAAGATAACAAGATAATTCTTAACATTTGAGAATCGGATTAAATTATAAAGTTGCTTAACATTTCATGCTCAATCTGAATCACGAACGCTAAATTTGTTTGGACAGTGTCCCTTTAAGAGATTTAAAGAGTGTATTTACTTCTCTTCTTATCTTGACATACTTTGCTTGAAAAGCATATCGAGATAGGCTCAGTAGATGAAGATTGGTGGATGCACAGAGATGCCTTATGTGATTGGCTCAACCATGTGCATTTAAATTTCTTCTGTTGAGGATATCTAAATATTAAGATAAATTGATTTACATTTTAAAGTCTAAACAATTTTCTATCTCTACAGATCATTTGATACAATTGTTTGTTTGTAATGTCTATTTAAAAATAAAGACACCATTGCACAATAACATATATGAGCAGTTCAGACAAATACAAGCTCGAGGTTTATTTACTAATAACAAACAAACCTGTAGTTTAACATTTATAAACAGATTATCCAAGTTACTGACATTATAACCTGAATTTGAACATTCAGAAATATTGTGTGGGAAACGGATCTTGAAACACCAGATTTTCATCTTTAAACATTAGAGTCTAATGTCACGCAATAGCACACAATCAATGTGCATTATGAAATACATTTAATAGAGCAATATCAATACTTCACAATAAGTCAACAAATTGATTTTATGAACAATAAAGACATACAATATTAAATGTGTATTTGTATTAAAGAAACAGACCGTTATTAAACCGAAAAATGTATACAACATTTAATAATGTGACAGTATTAGATTTTAAAGAGAATTTAAACATTAATATTTAACGGATCACGGATATTAAATCTGCGTCACACATATCCGCATGACAGGCCCATGAGTTACAAATAAGTCTACATGAAAAATGAAGTAACAGCACCACCAGGAGGTATGTGTAAGGAAGTTACTAAGATATGAAACATTTAGGAACGGCCAATCAGAGTTCATCACACAAACACAACTTGAGTCAGGATGGTCTCACAGACATTCTAACAATATTTCAAACTTTTATCCAATCAGATGTACAGATAACTTGTCCCATGGTGCATCTCAAGTTTACTTCACCATATAAAAGTCAATTACACGTTGCCATCTTTGTCAGTTCTCTAATGCCTGCAGGCGTATATATATATTATTATTATTATAATTATTAGATTATTATACAACCCAGCAGGCATGAAACCTCCCAGGTTCACCAAGCAGGAGAGCGCTGCACTGGTCCACGCCGTCAAGGACTTTTATCCCCAGCTGTTTGGGAACAAGAGGAGCTCAACAGATGCGCCTGTTAAGAAGGCCCTCTGGGAGTCTATCACCAATGTGGTTCAACTGGTGTGTGACGTCCAGAGGAGCCAGGATCAAATCATGAGGAGATTCGGAGATATGAGGTTGCGCTTAACAAAAAAAGTCAACCTCATAAGGGACTGGGTACAAGCCCGTAAAAGAGGGGGCCAAAGAAAGGCCCCACGGAAACTATACCTACTCCCTTATGAGGTGACTTTATGCGAGCTCCTCAATCTCCGGGTCCCCAAAAGATTTAGATCCTTGCCATCCTCGGCCTCCTCTTCTTCCCTCCCAGCTGCGGGATCTGAAAGTCCTGACGCGGGGGCCAGGGCAGCTGCTTCTCCGTCCGGTGGCCTGGGAGGAGCTGATGGAGAATCTGAACCAGGTAACTATCCAACTTCATATAATATCTTAATATTTGATTTATTTTTAAAAAATGTGTATATAGTCAGATACTAAACCTATACAGATCTCACAACATACACTACATATGATGTTTAGATATCTGATTTTAGATTAGTGACACATGAAATAGGAATGATGTTTCTTGCGCTCTACAGAATATGCGTCACAGAGCGAAAATGGAATTGCGCATACACGTTAACATGGGTTTGCTGTAAGTGGCATTGCTTTATACATGTTGGTCAAATGACGGATGCGTAATTCCGCTTGGAATCATTGCGCAATGATCGCGAAAATGGAATTGCGCATACACGTTAACATGGGTTTGCTGTAAGTGGCATTGCTTTACACATGTTGGTCAAAATGAAATGTGAATTATTATATATGTGAAGAATACAGTATTCTTATTTTCAATATTATACATAATAAAAAAAGAAAAAAGCAGAATCCAAATAAATTATAAAATATGCCCATCAATTGATGAGAATGAAATAACACAAAAAAATAATTTAAGCTACAGTAAACAACACAACTGATTGAAAATAAGAGTACAGGATATATTTATCATGAATTTAATTGAGGAAACAATTAACTCATGGGACTACCAAAGGATTAATAGTTTTTAATTGATTTGCTAATAATGTAAAGATTTTAAACATGGCATGATTTGTATTAATGATATCCAATCCTCATTTAATATATTACAGATCTGGATGTTGGTGCTGAATCCTCAAGCCAGGGCTTTTCACAGTATGGTATGTCTCATTTTAATTGACATTTGTCTTAGAAACATGGACAGAACATTACATACTAAATCCACATTGTTCAATATTTATATGTATCTGCAAAATGGATTTTAAAACTTTTTGCAAATAAGAATAAACAAAACCAAAAAATAGGATTACATTGTAAGACTACTCTGATTTTGTTTGGAATTTAAGATATCCCATCTATTCTGGATGTCTTAATTTTAATGTAAGATTCTTTGAATGTCCAATTTATATTCTTCCCTTGTGTATTGCTTAATCTTATTTTTATACATTTTTAAAAAATACACACACTTTTGCATATGTTTAGATTTTAAAAATATAGATTCCATTTTTGAAATTGATCACATCATTTAAGGGACATGCCAACTAAATTTTACATAGAATGATTTTTAAACATGATTCTATTGTTTTGTTTAAACATTTTATGAGCTACATTGGTTCAGTCTATTGTTTTAGTTCTTAAAAAAAAAATGGATTTTGGTTTAGGTTAAACAATGCATTACTGGTATTATCCGGCTGTTTTTTTATGCATAAATTGGCATTTTTACAAAAGTTAAAATCATGTGTTCAGATAACAGTAGTACATAGTTTCAAAAAGTATACAATTACACATTTAGAGCTTCATGTCCCTTTAATAGATGAAAATGAAATAATTCTTAGGATATCCTTAAATAACATATTAGATTGGAATTGCATGCTCAATCCCATTCATTACATCAACATATGGAGTAGAGAATTCATTAACACCAACATTGTCAAATCAATATATTTTGATATTAAAGGGACACTGAGCTAAAATTATTAATGTTGTCATTCAGATAGAGCATGCAATATTAATCAACATTTAAATATAATACTATAATAATATGTGAAATATTCTATTGCTAAATGTATTTTAAAATCAAGAATGTACGTTTATCTGCAGCTCAATTTTGGTTGACCAACCTGGGTTTTGATTGATGATTGGTGGATACCTTCAACAAACAATATTTATTGAATCCAATATTGCTTATCTGCCTTTAAGATTAAAATGTAGCAACATTCCAATTATAATAGGAGTCAATGTAAAATCATTTGGAACAGTTTGAACAGTGAAATCAATGATTGAAATAAATCATGTCAGTGTCCCTTTAATAAACAATAGATTCATTCATCTTTACATTCTTTAGATTATACAATATTGATATATAATTCACATATTCACTGTTGGAGTTACTTTATAGATATCAGCATACTCTAACAGCACCATGATTACATATTTGTACTAATCAATTTGGTTTTGTATTGTGATAAATATGTGTTGTGTCCTAAACAAGATTACTGTACATTGCACAAATGGCTCGATGTGCCACATGTCTTTGTTTATATTTGTCAACAGCTGTTATTCAAAATGTGGTTTGTGTGTATTCTTTTAAGAACATTGATCAATGGGTATATTTAGATATGCAATAGCATCGTATGAGATGAGTTTGATGTCTAATATAGTCAGAAATTAAACATATGTTCAATACATCATTTTTAACAGAATCCCCTTGATTCAATCAAGCATTTTTTTGGATAATGACTGCTCTATTCTTCACATTTTCAAGTTGATTATTCTTAAAAATCGCTACAGATGTGATTTAGTGCTATCCCAAATGTGTTCACTAATATATATCTATATCATTCATAGAGAGAGTTGGTGTGGGGAGCCCAGAGGTCTTCTGGTAAGTGGTCTTCTGGTAAGTCCATTGACTCATTTATTTGTCATTGAAGGTGTATTGGTAATCAATATTATGAGCATGATTCTCATGAAGCATAACATTTGAAACAAACATATAATTTACTCCTCTGATTATATATTAATTTTCTTGGAATATTGAAAGATTAATAATTAAAACTTTCTTAGTCTACACCTTTGTTATTCAGAAGATGTATAGCATATGTTTGTTTCCATGTTAATTTTTGACAACAGTCATCAAGTGATACACACATGAGAAATCTTAAATGTTCTATGTACTATGCTTTTATGATTTTAAAATTAATACAAACAATACATCGAAAATCTGAATCATTGAGAATAACAAATCTAATGTCATTTGTATGCTCCATCAAAATGATGTAAATCATAACTTTGGGTGTGTATATCTTTAATGCAACATTGATGTGTGTCTTTGAGCAACAGTAACATATGTTATAATATCTGATCTTAACGTGTACACAACATGTTATGTTTTACAGAGATTGATTTAACATGTGGGACGGAGGAGGAAGAGGCTGCCTTGAAGTCTGATGGTATGTGAAATATATCTATCATGTTTCCAACATGTTGCTTTATTGGAAATCATTTTATTGAAGACATTCAAAGTCTACAGCTTTTGCACTTTAAAAAGGAATATTATTTGTCTGTTCAAATACACTACTGCCCCTTTCTATATCAGGCAGCATGAAAATCTGCTTGGATGTTTTTTTGTATTTTTTTCATTTCTAATTCATGCCATCATTATGTCACATGCATATTCCAGGCCAAACCACAATAATAATGTTATAATTGTACAGACAGTCATTGATATTCATCTGAGTGCCTATATGCATACCATATCCTCATTTCATAATTGTTTAGAAATTCAAACACACTTCTAAGTATATTGAAAACATAATCAATTTTAAATGCGTTGATTTGATTTCATGATGTATGAGATGTTAATATATTTGTATTATTTATTTCAGATGGATCCTCCACCTCTGGTCATCTGTTTTCCGCCCCTGCCCAGTCCCCTGGCCAGTCACAGACCCTTGCCCAGGCCCAGACCCCTGCCCAGGCCCAGACCCCTGCCCAGGCCCAGAACCCTGCCCAGGCCCAGACTCCTGCCCAGGCCCAGACCCAGACCCCTGCCGGCCCTTCCCATTTTTCCTATCCTGTCCCTCCCAAAAAACGGCCCTTCGTCCCCCTTCGCCGCTCTCCCCGTATTTTGGCCCGTACAGCTACCCCAGCTGCCCAGACCCCAACTCACCACTCCCCAGCTGTACGGCCTACCCCGGAGCAGCAGCTCATCCCTCCCCAACCCAATCCCATCCCTCCCCAACCCAATCCCATCCCTCCCCCCTGTCTCAACCTTCATTGTCCTGGGTGTCGGATTGTCCTTCCCAGGCACAGCTGTAAGTATCATTCAAAATCCACATTATAAGATACTTAAAGGTACACTGAAGGCAAATTGTTTCTATTGTGATTCAAATAGAGCATGCAATGTTAATCAAATTTATAATTTACTACTCTTATGAATTATTCTTCATTCTCTTGCTATCTTTATTGAAACAAAGAAATGCCTAGAATTAATTTTAAATTGAAAATAACTGTGGACATCATTTCTTTATTGTTGGATGAATGTATCCATCAACCAGCAGGGACAACCAAAGTTGATAAACAAATATGGCCTGCCCTATAAACCTACATTCTTGCATTCAAAATCTAGCTAGAGAATTCTGACATTTAAAGAATATGTGTAATTTTTTAATATTTGTAATGTCATGCTCTATCTTAATCAGTCAATTAAATATTTAGGTTCAGTGTCCCTTTAATTTGATATCACTACATATACCAATCACCACTACTTGGATCCAACAATTTATGTACAAATGTTGATACATTATCTCTTGTCTAACCCAGTGGGAATGTAATTTCTTCAGGTTGCTATGTTTACACAGCTTGTCCTCAACGCCAAAATGTTTAAGGATAGGTGTGCCTACCACAGTATAATTAAAATATTTAAATTGCTAATGTAAGTACAATGTAAATCCTTTAACAAGATTTTATACACTCAAGCTTTATAAGTGGATCATCGAAAACCAATCAAAGGGGACAACATGTTTGAGTAAACTGTCCCTTTAATGATTTCGGTCTGTTTAATGTGACTCTGCGTCAGATCATGCAATTAAATTCAAGGCCTGAATCTGGAGCTGGACATGCACAGGACGATGAAGAGGATGACCAGTAAGTGGAGGATCTGGAGATGCTCCAAGGGCGCAGATAAGAATCCTCCGTCCACATGTTGATGTTTTTGTTATGGTTGCCATTTGGCCTTTTTTTCTGTTTATTGTTGTGCCTGTTGCACTCTTTTATCTTGTCATATGGTTCCAATGGGGCTATGCTGGCCCTTGGCAACTCTCTTCATGGACTGTGATGCACTCTGTTACCTTGTCATATATCTACAATGGGGCTATGCTGGCCCTTGGCAACTCTCTTCATGGACTGTGATGCACTCTGTTACCTTGTCATATGGCTCCAATGGGGCTATGCTGGCCCTTGGCAACTCTCTTCATGGACTGTGATGCACTCTGTTACCTTGTCATATATCTACAATGGGGCTATGGTGGCCCTTGGCAACTCTCTTCATGGACTGTGATGCACTCTGTTACCTTGTCATATATCTACAATGGGGCTATGGTGGCCCTTGGCAACTCTCTCCATGGACTGTGATGCACTCTGTTACCTTGTCATATGGCTCCAATGGGGCTATGGTGGCCCTTGGCAACTCTCTTCATGGACTGTGATGCACTCTGTTACCTTGTCATATGGCTCCAATGGGGCTATGGTGGCCCTTGGCAACTCTCTTCATGGACTGTGATGCACTCTGTTACCTTGTCATATGGCTCCAATGGGGCTATGCTGGCCCTTGGCAACTCTCTTCATGGACTGTGATGCACTCTGTTACCTTGTCATATGGCTCCAATGGGGCTATGCTGGCCCTTGGCAACTCTCTTCATGGACTGTGATGCACTCTGTTACCTTGTCATATATCTACAATGGGGCTATGGTGGCCCTTGGCAACTCTCTTCATGGACTGTGATGCACTCTGTTACCTTGTCATATATCTACAATGGGGCTATGGTGGCCCTTGGCAACTCTCTTCATGGACTGTGATGCACTCTGTTACCTTGTCATATGGCTCCAATTTTCCTGATCTTTACCATATTATTTATAAACGTTGTTGTTTTCTGACATACTAATAAAAGACATGTCATTGCACGATTCTTTGTCCTCCTTATTCATGTCATTGATTGAAATCTCTATTTTATCTGGTTGATCCTTAAAGGGACCTACCAAAAATAATGTTGTTTCCTGAATCATATATGTAATACAATTGTAAATGACTTTAAGATTAACATCTCCAATGTAATTTTTATTTTTGTCTTTATATTTTTTTCTAAAAGCTTTATCATTGCATGATTATGATTAGCATAGTAATTATTTTATATATGTATATATAGATTGTTATATATGTATATTTCTAATTTCACATCCATGTGTGTATTTATAAACTCTGCATGAATTGATGCACTTTTAACAAATGATCTGAGGATTGATACAATGATATAATCCCTGTAAAGTGTTCATTTTATTGAAATAGTATTGTCTCTGTGTATCCTCTTTTTATAAATAAAAATCATGTCCCTTTAAGTGATGATGAGCACAATTGTTAATGAATGTATTTCCATTTCTAAAGCGTTTTTGTCCTTTTTACATGAACAAGGACATATAATCTTAAAGGGCAACTGTAAGTAAATATTTTCTATGCCTGTTACTAACTAACTACCCCAAATACGCTTTTTATCAATAGCATTTCATTAACATATCTCTACCGTATATCAGAAATCTTGTCTGCAAATTTAATTGTTTTCCAAACCCACTCCGTGGGTATCCTTTGCTCTGTACCAATCCGTTTACAATACCTAGGTTCCAAAATGGCGCTTTAAACACAAAGTTATTGGTTTAAGTATTTTGAACACTCAGTGCTGAAAATAGTGGGCAGGATAACGTGACATCATCGGTGAATAAAACATAACTTTTAGAACGTTATGAAACTTTGTTTTGGAGAAAATATAGGTCAGTAGGTTTTAATTAATGTTTATTAACTTTAATATGTTAGTTGTTTAGCTTAAAAATTATAACAGAAAGTAATCCTTTAATAATAAACAATCTTATTGTAATGTTGACAGCACATGTATTTCATTTTCTATTCTATCTTATTGTAAAAGTGTAACCAAATCAATCTCTGTGTGTAATGTGCATATTTTAGATGAGGAATATGTTTTTCAAAATATTGTTAAAAAATACTTCTCCTCCCATATATGGCTATAGGTAGTCTGACCAAATTTCAACTTGAATAAATGACACGTTTGATCAATACATGTGTCATTATTGTTATTCCCAAGCAATCTAAACATATCTTAAAACATCAATGGCATATGTATTTCTCATGTGTATATTTTAAATGTTAAAGATATACACCATAGCTATAGTTAAAGGGACAGTCAAGTCCGAAAAGATGATTCATGATTTCGTGACATTCCTAGATAGCAATCTAGACACATACTAGTTACAAAAATATAAATACGTTTCTTAGTGATATGCCAAGCTGTCAACTGAGTCCTTGTATTGGCTGCGGTTTTTCTGCGATCGCGGATGCGCCATGTTGCTTAAGACATTACCTGCCAGGCTGTCCAATGATTCCTTGTATTGACTGACGTTTTTACGCGATCAAGGATGCACCTTTTATTGGATGGCATTTTTACGCGATCAAGGATGCGCCTTTTTTTTGTTTGCGTTCTTACGTGATCAAGAATGTGCCTTTTATTGGATTGCGTTCTTACGTGATCAAGGAAGCGCCATGTTAATTAAGACGTCACATGCAAAGGTAAAAAAAAGTCTGATTGTATTACGTAGTCCCGCAATATTTGTTTGTGCACGTTAAACACGTTTGTGAATGAAGCCAAGTTTAAAAACATTGCGAATATGGATTGTTTGCATCATGTTACATTGTTGACCCATAGCTGATAAAGACCACCACATTCTCTTTTGCTGGATGTCTGGTTGAATAAACGAACGAAAGCAAAATGTTTTCATGCATAAGATATTTCGAGGCAAGTGCAAATCTCTATAGTCCATGTTGTTTAATATGTTGGTCAACAATATGTTCCTTTTTATGAAAAATGACTGTTGTGTTTAATGTTAAAGATATCTAATTCATAAATATGCGCTATTGTGTTAGAATAAAGTAATCAATATGCATTTATCTTTATCATATGCTAAATATATGATGCCGACTTCTTCTAAATGTAATTTCGTTGTATATTTTATTAAAGGTTCATTAGACACTCACATTATAAATCAAAACTTTTTATTTTGTCTCTAGTTAGATAGTCCATTGTTTAACAAATACACGTTTCATTTTGCTTCTGTTCAAAGAAAATGTAAGTAATTTTCAGACTCCTCGCCAAGCCTCTGAGTTTCATGTGAGTACCATCTCCAGCTTTCTCCTGTTTGTGTAAAGGGTCTTTTCATATGTTAATGATGGGGTATTGTCTTGTTTTACGGTTGTAATGGGGGTTCATCTATATTTTCAATAGAGCTAACCCGATTTTCTTTGAAAGTGTTTAAAGCTTTGTAATATTGATATCAGTATATGTTAATCTTGTTGTTTCTATTAGTGTCTATTACATACAGTTATGTTAAAAATATAGTATACTGTCCCTTTAATGCAAATGTTTATTTTTGTATCATGTATGAGTTCCACATTGGTTAATCTCCAAATATATTATTGTTAGCATATTTTCACCCCCCACTCCTAAAAGGACTTTTAACCATATTCATTGTTAAAACAAATGTCTTTATAAAAATAAATTAACACAATAATGTCTCTTTAAGAAAATAGACTTTATTTAACACGTCAATATAAATCTGATTTCAATATTTATTGTTTGAACAAGTACATGTAGATATACCAACAATCTGCAAATATATGTTAGCATATGTAATTTTGTTAAAGGGACAGTTTAGAAAACAAGTAATGTTTTGCATTATTATAAAAGTCAATTTTGTAATATCAATGATATCAAAGGTTTCTGACCAATTAATAATTTGTCTGTGTTTATTTTAATTTGCTAGCTAAACCTATGAGGTTTGTGTGCTCATTTCTTAGAGCTTGAAGAGTGCATGTAATCATTATGCAATTTGACCACTAGAGGGCATTTGGATAGCATTTGTATATCTAAAACCTTGTGCTCATACAGCATATTATTTACCATGTATTGATCATTGATGTCTAAAATGTTGTTATGTCAGAACAACAAATAAGTGGTCATTTTTCATAGTCATAGATACAAGGGTAAGCACATAAGTCACACGTATTTCTCCATGTTTTGTTGTTTCCAACTTGATAATGCGTAATACAGTGTTTTCTTTGTAATCAATAATTTTTTGACTGTCCCTTTAATCTGTGTTATTGGCATTCAAACAGTAATATGCCATCATGGATAATTGTAATGGTAATTTTGTTTGCGATTCGGGAAACAGTTTGGACATCACATCACAGAAACCAATCAATATCATGAACAAGGATAGGTATGTGATGTGGTTTTCACACACTTATAACCCACACTCTGCAAACAATCTGCCTCCATGGACCCGGTCCCATAGAAGTAGATTATATACAGAGTGTGGTCCACAAGTGTATGAAAACCACATCATTACATACCTATCCATTACACATTAAATAAAAATAACATTAAACATGAAAACAAATACTTACTTCCTCTTCCTTCCCCTCTTCCCACGGGGCTGAGGCTCTGGGAGGGTCAACTGCCGACTCCGACGAGTTCTCATTGGATATGTTGTGGGAAGAGTGGAAGGAAGAGTACTGGGATGACCAAGGTGAGGAGGAGGAGATGGCCCGGCAGGAGAAGATGGCCCGGCAGGAGAAGATGGCCCGGCAGGAGAAGATGGGCCGGCAGGAGAAGATGGGCCGGCAGGAGAAGATGGCCCAGCAGCAGGAGGCCCAGCAGCAGGAGGCCCAGCAGCAGGAGGCGGACCAGGAGGCAGACCAGCATGCGCCTCCCGGAAAAAAATAAACATCTCTTGGTGTAGATTAAAGGTTCTGTTTTGCCCTTCTTCTATTCTAGTAAGTATGTTTATTATTTGGTTTTGGCCTTCAATTATTTTGTTTTGTCCTTCAAGAATTCAAGTTCGGCCTTCTATATTTTGTATCCGGGAGTTATGCATCTGGTCTATGTAGTCTAGTAGAACCCGCACCTCCGCTAATTCCTCTTGTTGTGCTTGGCGGGGTGCCCGTGCACGGCGGGGTGCCCGTGCACGGTGGGGTGCGGGTCCTTGAGGGGCCTCTGGTTCTGCGGCCTCTTCCTCTGGTTCCAGGGCCTCTTCCTCTGCTTCCGTGGCCTCTTCGTCACGGGGGGCATCTTCCCTCCGAGGTGGAGATTGATCCCCACCACTCTCATCCCGGGGAACAGGAGGAGCCTGTATTTGCTGTGCTGCCTCCTCCCCAGACTCTGTATATTAGAAAAAGAAATAAATGTATATATTAGCATATTTCCAAATAAAGCTTTAAATGACTTAGCTTATGATACAATTACAAATGCAGCCTCATTAATCCACTTTGAAATCTAACAATCAATACTATTTGCGCATTTTCTAAACCGTGTTTGTGATATCTCTGGTCAATCTGAATGTTTTAGCGTTTGTTTTCAGTCTGTTTAAATGCACACCTAACCTATAGCCTAGATACTGATGTAACCGCAAAGTAATTGTGAATGCGTGTAAACAACGTTATAGCATTAATCTGATCCTTAAAGGGACATGAAACCAAATGTTTTATCTTTCATGATTTCGAAGCATACAATTATAATCAACTTTCTAATGTACTTTTCTTATCTAATTAGCTTCATTCTCTGGATATTCTATGCTGAAACGCATATCTAAATATGCTTAGAAGATGCTGATTGTTAGCTGAATATAGCTGCCTCCTGTGATTGGTTCACCGTGTGCATGGCTATTTCTTCATTAAAGTATATCTAAAGAATGAATCAAATTAGGTAATAAGTAAATTTGAATGTTTTGTCAAATTGTATTCTCTACCTTAATCATGAAAGTAAAGGTTTGCGTATAGTGTCCCTTGAAATACATTCGTATGTGAATTTATTATTAAATGAGCTTACCATCAGATGAGAATGGCAGGTTCCCGGTATCAATTCCTCCGATACCGACTACATCCACCTCGGAGATGCTGGGACGCAACATTTCCTCCCATCGGCAGTACTCGATTTCCAGTGCAGGGCCGCCACCGGTTCCTGCGGAATGTCGGGCCTACAGGCTTTTTCTTGAGATCCATCTTGCAGTCCCGGTATCGATGATTTATAGAGTCCATATCTCTATTCCGTCCACCCACTGCATTGACTGCATTCCTTATCTCATGCCAGAGCTTCCTCTTCTCAGTCGGGGTGGTCTTCTGATGCTGCAGCCTCCTATACCTGGCCATATAGGCCTCGACGAGGGCCTCCTTCTCCTCCATTGAAAACCTTGCCTCCCTAGTCGCCTTGGCCTTCCCCTGTGACGATGCCCTCTGTTTCCCGGACTGTGAAGCCATACTCTGTCCGCCACTGGGCCCAGCCACTTGTTCATCTTGAACCAAGTGGCTGGGTCCACCCCGCCTCCTGCCCCCCTTCCTGCCCTGTTCCTCTCCCCCTCCCTCTCCTCCCCCCTCTACCTCTCCCCTGCCTGCCCTCCATCTGTTCCCTAAACTAAACCCAAATAATTAAACAAAAAGTGAGTGTGATGAAATGAAAGGGGGTCAAAATAAAGAACTAAAAAGACAAAATAAGTGCTGAAAGTGTGAGAGGGATCTAAAAAAACAAAGAGGGTAAGGAGTATTTAAATAAACAAAAAGAAGAAGAAGACTAAAAGGAGGATATGTAAACTAAATGTAACTAGGGGATGGGTATGGGATGGGGATGGGGTATGGGATAAGAGTAAATGGCATGAAAGGGAATGGGACTACAGGGAATGGGGTATGGAGTGTAGTATGAGGGGGTATGGGGTATGGAGTGTATGTAGTGTTATTGATAAGTGTATGTATGTATTGAATGTGTTTGCGTGTAAATGTGTTAAGTGTACAGAAAAATCACTCGCTCGCTAACTCACACTACTACTAATTCTCACTAACTCACACTACTACTAATTCTCACTAACTCACACTACTACTAATTCTCACTAACTCACACTACCACTAACTCCCACTAACTCTCAATAACTCACACTACCACTAACTCACGCTCCCACTAACTGACTCTATCACACTACCACTCACTAACAACTCCCACTAACTCACTCACGCTCCCACTAACTGACTCTCTACCACTACCACTAACTCCCACTCCCACTAACAAATGACTCTCTCACACTAACACTAACTCACAATAATGCACAAACTCTCTAATCTTAAACCTCCAATCTCCAAAGACCCACCAGCAACACAGTCAAAGAAGCCATGCTTGTGTGGTGCTTATATACCCGGTGTAAATGTTTAATGATGTACCAATTTCCGTTGTAAATTGTGTTCAGGTGTGCTTTATTAGCAATTAATATTTGTGCAATGTGTATTAGGTGTGTGAATTTGCGCATGCTCATTTTGAGTTAGTATTTGTGGAATGTGTAGAATGCGATGATGTCATAGTGCTCGTTTTCTATAACATTGTCCAATAGTATTATGTTTAAATGTGAATTTGCGATGGTGTGGTATTAGTGAAGTGTTGTATATGTATGTTTGTCCTAATATATAGTGATATTGAATGCGATTATTTTGCTAGTGTATGTTTTATTTGTATTTTCCTTGTTGTTATTTTGCGTATTTCCGCATCTGAAAGTATATGCGTATTCCCTGTATTTAATTTTATTAAAATTCCCCCCGCTTGTGAATGTGTAATGCTTCTGTGCTTTGTTGAGTGATTGTTGTTGCGTCATATGACCGAGCTGTGCGTATTTCTCGCGAGATCGAGTGTTAGGTGAAAAAAAGCGTGTTTTTTGATTTTCCATTGATCTCTATGGGAGACTGTCTAACGCGGGCAGGATTCCGCGTGTGAAATACACGCGTTAGGAGTATCGTTAGAAGGTTTTGTTAGAACTCTAAATACCGGAGTCAAACAATGCCGTGCGTTAGACATAAACCACGCGTAGCGTTAGCAGCCCATCTACCGCCAAACTCCAAATCTAGCCGTATGAAAATAAAAAAGCCCCCAAAATAAAAACACCCCCTAATCTAAACTAAACTACCAATAGCCCTTAAAAGGGCCTTTTGTAGGGCATTACCCTAAGTTAAACAGCTCTTTTACATTTAATAAATACTAAATCCCCCCTAACAGTAAACCCCGCCCCCACCAAATCCCCCAAAATAAAAAAACACTAACACTAAAAAAAACTAAACTACCCATTGCCCCTAAAGGGGCATTTGGATGTGCATTCAGCTCTTTTACCAGCCTTTAAAGGGCATTCAGCTCTTTTACAAGCCCATTAAATCCCTAATGTTAAAAAAAAAAAAGCCTAAGTCTAACCCCCAAATAGGTACTCACCGTTCCTGAAGCGGAGAAGGTCTCCGTGGAGAAGGTCTTCTTAGAGGAGGCGATATCTTCTTCCAGCTCAGCGACCCCTTCTATCTTCATCCAGGACCAAGCCGTTACAGAGTGGAGGTGACCGTGGAACAGAAGACCGGCGAGTGTGGAGATCCTCTTCGTACGATCGTCACCGCACACTGAAGATGGAATGCAAGGTACCCGTTTAAAAATGGAGCTACTGAAATCTTATTGGCTGATTTGAACAGCCAATAGGATTTCAGTAGCTCTAATCCTATTGGCTGATTTCAAAATTTCAGCCAATAGGAATGTAAGATACCCCAAATTAATTGCGGTACCTTCCATTAAATTTTTAGTGTACGACAGAGATCGGATAAAAAGGAGCCTCCACACCGCTGAGGACCGCCGCAGCTGAATACCGCCGCTGAGTATCATCGCTCCAGATCCACGCATCGGGGAAGACCACTACGCACCTCCGCTTCACACCTTCTTCACCTTCACCGCCGGACTTCAGACTTTTTAGATTTTTGGGCTGCAAAAGAGCTGATTGCCCTTTTAAGGGCAGTAAAAGAGCTGAATGCCCTTCTAAGGGCAATGCCCATACAAGTGCCCCTTTAGGGGCAATGAGTAACTTAGTTTTTTTTAGATTTAGTTTTTTTATTTTGGGGGGGTTGGTTGGGTGGGGGTTTTTTCTGTTAGGGGGTAATTGGTAATTTTTTTAAGTAAAAGAGCTGTTTAACTTAGGGCAATACCCTAAAAAATGCCATTTTAAGTACTATTGATAGGTTAGAATTAGATTAGGGAGTGTTTTTATTTTTATTTTTAAAGTGGTATTAGTTTAGGTTTACATTTTTTTATTTTGCTTTGTTTATTTTTTTCTGTAATTTTACATTTTACACATGTATATACTATGTATATATATATATATAAATATATATATATGTATATATATATATATATATATATATATATACATACACTTTAGAGCCCTTTCCGTTTAAATACATTGAAACATAAAATCATTTTTATTCAATAATAATATCTAATAATGTGTTTTACTGTATATTTACTGTAAATATTTTACATTTCACATAGGGGTAAATGTTCTTTGATTTTTTTAAATAGATATTTCTATATACATCTGTAGATATCTATATATGTGTATATTCATATAGATATATAGGTATAGATATAAATATTTTACAATAAAATCATCAGCTATATATATAGAAAAATATGTTTAAAAATAAAACATTTTTTTTTTCTATGAGAAGAACATTTTAATGTGAACTATGCATAATGCGCTTTGTGTTTCGCTCTGTAGGTTTAAGTATTATCTTAATTTGAGTTATGAAAATATAGTGAAAAATACACTGTGTGCAGAATTATTAGGCAAATGAGTATTTTGACCACATCATCCTCTTTATGCATGTTGTCTTACTCCAAGCTGTATAGGCTCGAAAGCCTACTACCAATTAAGCATATTAGGTGATGTGCATCTCTGTAATGAGAAGGGGTGTGGTCTAATGACATCAACACCCTATATCAGGTGTGCATAATTATTAGGCAACTTCCTTTCCTTTGGCAAAATGGGTCAAAAGAAGGACTTGACAGGTCAGAAAAGTAAAAAATAGTGAGATATCTTGCAGAGGGATGCAGCACTCTTAAAATTGCAAAGCTTCTGAAGCGTGATCATCAAACAATCAAGCGTTTCATTCAAAATAGTCAACAGGGTCGCAAGAAGCGTGTGGAAAAACCAAGGCGCAAAATAACTGCCCATGAACTGAGAAAAGTCAAGCGTGCAGCTGCCAAGATGTCACTTGCCACCAGTTTGGCCATATTTCAGAGCTGCAACATCACTGGAGTGCCCAAAAGCACAAGGTGTGCAATACTCAGAGACATGGCCAAGGTAAGAAAGGCTGAAAGACGACCACCACTGAACAAGACACACAAGCTGAAACGTCAAGACTGGGCCAAGAAATATCTCAAGACTGATTTTTCTAAGGTTTTATGGACTGATGAAATGAGAGTGAGTCTTGATGGGCCAGATGGATGGGCCCGTGGCTGGATTGGTAAAGGGCAGAGAGCTCCAGTCCGACTCAGACGCCAGCAAGGTGGAGGTGGAGTACTGGTTTGGGCTGTATCATCAAAGATGAGCTTGTGGGGCCTTTTCGGGTTGAGGATGGAGTCAAGCTCAACTCCCAGTCCTACTGCCAGTTTCTGGAAGACACCTTCTTCAAGCAGTGGTACAGGAAGAAGTCTGCATCCTTCAAGAAAAACATGATTTTCATGCAGGACAATGCTCCATCACACACGTCCAAGTACTCCACAGCGTGGCTGGCAAGAAAGGGTATAAAAGAAGAAAATCTAATGACATGGCCTCCTTGTTCACCTGATCTGAACCCCATTGAGAACCTGTGGTCCATCATCAAATGTGAGATTTACAAGGAGGGAAAACAGTACACCTCTCTGAACAGTGTCTGGGAGGCTGTGGTTGCTGCTGCACGCAATGTTGATGGTGAACAGATCAAAACACTGACAGAATCCATGGATGGCAGGCTTTTGAGTGTCCTTGCAAAGAAAGGTGGCTATATTGGTCACTGATTTGTTTTTGTTTTGTTTTTGAATGTCAGAAATGTATATTTGTGAATGTTGAGATGTTATATTGGTTTCACTGGTAAAAATAAATAATTGAAATGGGTATATATTTGTTTTTTGTTAAGTTGCCTAATAATTCCGATTATCCTAATATTATGACGGAATAATCTAGATTTTATTAAAGAGACAGAGACGAATATTTTGCTTATAACTTTTCTTTACTGCTTAACAGCTTTTCAAAGTATAACATATAAACTGCCATCATTTAAAAGAAAAAACATAAATAACATCCAATGAGAATAGGATAACATAGGACAGTATTTGAATGTCCAGTAAACAGTAATAGGTATAAATAGTCCAAGTAGACAGTTAAACATCCTCTTTTCTGTTTGATGTGATGAAGAAGAAAATTATTGGAAGAAGGAAGAAACAAAATTCTGAAAAAATGCAACACATGCTGAAAAAATACAACAAAGACAAGGCCAAACGAATCCCTCGTGGAATGAACGGGTTAGTCAAACTTGATCTTGAAGACAACTTTGGAATTGGTGAATTCAGAAAATCCGAAGAGAAATTTATAGAGTCTTCTCTTTTAAATTCCTGGAGTTGAAGAAGGTGGAGCTGAAAATATATATAAAAATGATTAAATAATAAATATAAAATATATAGGGAGGGAATAATAATAAACAATGAAAGAGGTGGTAAAATATTCGTCTCTGTCTCTTTAATAAAATCTAGATTATTCCGTCATAATATTAGGATAATCGGAATTTTATTACAAGGACAGAGACTTCATATTTTGCTAGTTTAAAGCAAACAAAAAATTAAGATACCAGGTGGTGTGGAATAGAAGAAATAGGTTTAAAATAAAATTGACGAAAAACAGAATCAGAGGACCAATCTGCTGCATTCAAAATATCTTGTAAAGAAGCAGATTTTGAGAAAGCTTTAGAAGCTGAGGCTCCTCTAACTGAATGAGAAGTAAAAAATGTATCCACACCAGCTTGCATCATAATCCATTTAACCCACCTACTAATAGTAGTAGGAGAAACAGGAGAGTGAGGAAGAGAAAAAGAAATCAAAAGTTGACTAGAAGAAGAATTTCGAAGAGAAATAGTTTTAGATTCATAGATTTTTAAACAAGATACAACACAAAGTTAAGGCTGTTCATAGAAATAAGGGTAAAATATAGAAGAGGATAAAGTTTTAGTACGTCTAGACAAGGGGAAAATGACACCATGAGGAGAAAACATCTTTGCATCATAATCTATAGCTCTAACATCTGAAATTCTTTTACATGATAAAAGACATAATAATGTAGCTAATTTACATGTAAGTTGTTTTAATGATAAATCAGAGTTATCAGGCCAAGATTTAAAAAGGTTTATAACTAAGTCTACATCCCAAAAATATTTGTATCTTGGTACTGGAGGTTTTTTTAACTCTAATAGCCTTCAAAAGTTTACATATAGTAACATGTTGACCTATAGGAGTATTATGAAGAAGTTCATGTCCGGCTGAAATAGCAGAATGTGCAACATTAATTGATCTGTAAGCCAAACCAGCCTCAAATAAGGAAGTGAGATAATTAATGACTTCATTTAAAGGGGCTGAAAAGGGATCCAGACTCCTGATATTGCACCAGCTAGACCATTTAGACCAGGAGGAAAGATAACATTTTTTGGTTCCTGGTGCCCAAGACTCTTGAAGGAGGAGTTTAGCTCCTGACGAAAGACCATCGGAGGACCAGGATCCCCTGAAATGCTCCAAGCAATAAGTTGAAGGGAACCTAGAAGAATTAGTTCGTGAAACTCTCCTATGGGATTTGTGAGGAGGTCTTGTTGAAGAGGAATTAATATTGGAGGAAGGAAAGACATCTCCAGAAGAGAAGGGAACCAAGATTGGGTTGGCCACCAAGGAGTTATTAGAAGGAGAGATAATAGATTCCTTTTCACAAATGAGATTGTTCGAGGAATCATCGAAAAAGGTGGAAATGCATAAGCTCCTTTGATTGGCCATTGTTGCAGGAAGGCATCCGTCGCTAATGCTTTGGGATCTGGTCTCCAACTGAAAAAGGGAAGAATTTGAAAATTCAGACGAGAGGCAAAAAGATCTATAGAAAAAGGACCTCTCATAGATTGTAAAATAAGAAAAATATTTCTGTTCAATTTCCAGTCGCTGGCATCCGATAAATATCGGGAACCCCAATCTGCAGCTTGATTGTTGAGACCTGGTAAATATTCTGCTTGCAGAAAAATATTTTGAGAAAGACATAGATGAATAAAATCCTTGGTAAGATTGGATAAAATATTTGAAGTTGTACCTCCTAAACGATTGACATATCTGACTGCTGAAATATTGTCCATCCGAAGGAGAATTGAAATTGGTTGATTGTTTTTTACAAAACTTTGAACTGCAAAAGAGCCTGCTAAAAGTTCTAGACAATTGATATGAAGATTCTTCTCTGGCCAAGACCATTTTCCTCCTGTAATATGAGGGCCGCATCTTGCACCCCAACCTGATTTGCTTGCATCCGATTCCAGAATAATGTCTGGAGATTTCCCGAAAATTGCTTTGCCATTCCATGCTTCTATGTTTGCAAGCCACCATAGTAATTCTATTCTGGCTTCCTCTGACAAAGAGATTTTGTGGAAGTAGGAGAAACCTTGACGAAGATATTGAATTTTCAATCTTTGAAGAGCTCTGTAATGAAGAGGAGCTGGGAAAATAGCTTGAATTGAAGCCGATAAAAGACCTATAATTCGAGCAAGAAAGAGAATGGGAAAAAGATCTCTTTTGAGAAGATACATAATTTCTTTCTTTATTTTCTTTATTTTCTCTAAAGGAAGACTCAATGTAGCAGATTGAGTATTGATATGAAAACCTAAGAAAATAAGATTCTGGGAAGGAATAAGAACAGATTTTTTGAAATTTATGATAAAACCTAAGTTCTGAAGGAGAGAAATAGTGAGGTGTAAATGATCTAGAAGTTGTGAATAATCTTGGTGGAGTAAAAGGATATCGTCTAAATAAATAATTAGACGAACACCCCTTGTTCTCAACCAAGCTACAACTGGTTTTAAAACTTTCGTAAAAGCCCAAGGAGCTGAAGAAAGACCAAAAGGGAGACAAGAAAATTGCCAAACACAATCTTTCCAAAGGAAGCGAAGATAATTTCTGAAGTCTGGATGAATAGGAATGGTTAGATAAGCATCTTTTAAATCTAGGCGAACCAACCAATCGAAATCTAGAAGACAATCTCTGAGAAGATGAATACCCTCCATTTTGAAGTGATTGTATTCTAGAAAACAATTTAAATCTCTTAAATTTATTACAGGTCGAAAAGATCCTTCTTTCTTCTTCACCAGAAACATATTGCTGATGAAGGAGTTTGAAGGGAAAGGAACTTTTTCTATTGCTTCCTTTTCTAATAGGTCTTGTAGTTCTAGATTCAAAAGGGACAAATCTAATTGGGAAAATTTTATTGGATTTGGAAGAAATGTTTGAAACGGAGGGGAAGTGAAATTTAAATGAAGACCTGTAATTGTCTGAAGAACCCAAGGGTCTGAAGTAATAAGGTGCCAATTTTGAATAAAAAGGGCTAATCTTCCTCCTATTCTTTTTTGGGAAAAAGGAGTGAATAGAGAGATGTGAGAACTTACCTGAGAAAGGTCTGCGGGATGATCTGTTTCTGAAGTTCCGATTTGCCCATTGTCTGTTCCTTGATGGGAAGAAATATGAATGGGAAGTTGCTGGAGAGGGCATGTTTTGAAAATAGGACCGGGAGATTGCTGGGGTACGGCTGGGAAAGCGGCCCCTGCCTTTCCCAGCCCTGTCAAAAATTCTGTTTTGCTGAGGATAAAATATTTTTCTAGTACTCATTTTAATTTTGTTAAGAGAATTAAAACTATTAACATAATGACCCAGTTCTTTCAGTCCGGCGTCACCAAAAAGTAACCCATTAGCTTTAGGGCCCATCTCAGTTAAGGCGAAGTCAGAAATTTTAGGATCAATACGTCTTAAAACAATGCGTCTACGTTGTGAGGCTAAAGACGTGTTAGCGTCACCTAATAAATAAACAACTCTCTGAATCCATTCTCTTAAAATGTAAGGATCAACTTGTGAGTCTACAGAAATAGCCTCTTCAGAGATTTCAAACAATTTTGTTACAGGTCCTAGAACATCAAGTAGTTTATCTTGGCAAGCTTTTAAATAACGGTCAGGACCTTTTCTCAAATTAAAATCTTTAGAACCAATAAATTTTAATAAATTTACATCAATTTCAGGTGTTAAATGAGTATTACGAGGAAGGTCAGGCCTAGGGCATTCTGCCTTCAGAGTAGATTTTGTTTTCTTAGATAATGGTTTCCTGATATAATAATCTAGAAACTTCGCAACACGTTTAGATGGTCTCCACTGGGAGGATCTAGGATGTTGGAGTTCATCAGGATCAGTAAATAAATCTCCTTTATTATCAATGAGTTTAGGTTTAGGAGAATTAGAAATTTTTCTCTTTTTCTTTTTAGATTCTTCTTCAGAAGAAGAATCAATATTATCTGAAAAATTATTATCATCATTATTATCATCATTATTATCATCCTTATCATCATTCTTAAATTCTTCATCAGAAATATCATAGGAGTCATTTGACTCAGTTGTAGAAACTAAGTCTACATGTTTTCTGTAATCAATTATTTTCTGAAATTGAGAAGCAGATTCAGAATCAGATTCTGAGTTAGAAATATCATCACGTTTTCGTAATGTAGAATCTTTATTGTCTGAACCAGGCAGACGTAAAACAGACTTTAATTGTCTTTTAGATTTTTTAGGTAAAGGTTTATGTATAATATGTTTTGTTTTCTTAGATGTCTTTTTGTGAACAGTAGACTGAGAACTATTAACTGTAGCAATAACACTTTGCATCTGTTCAGACATTTGCTGTTTAAATTTCTCCATAGATAAAATAATATTACTTAAATTTGTTTCATTTAAAGATGGAGAAGTATCTTGAGACATTTTAAATTAAATATATAATAAACAACTGTGAAATAATCTCAAAGATATATTTAAAATGATATAAAGAACACAACAAAAGTTAAAACTTTAAACCAAATAAACAAGTCAAAAGATCACTAAATGATTGAATAAAATATACACTAGTTCAAAGAACAAATAAAGAAACAATTGTTGCCAGTCAAAATAAAATTGTTCAGCAGAGAAAACTGTCAGAGTCCTATCAAGGCGTAACCGAGTGAGGTAATGAAGGAGGCGGGAGATTGTGAGTGAAGGGGAACCTAGAAGGAGGCGGGAAAATGAGTCCCGTGACGTAGGGGAAAAAGAAAGCAAAGGAAATGGCGGCCGGAGCTCGAGACAGACAAGGGGACAAACGAGCAGAGCAAGCAAGGAAACAACTGAAGAGGGGTAATAATAGGAAACGGATCTAGCGAAAAACGCTATGTAAATAAAAAACGAAGGAAAACATTTAACAATGAAAATAAAAAACGGCAATTGAAAAAATAAATGTTAAACAAAATATAAAACGGCAGTAATATAAAAACGTTAATATGAAATATACCCTTGAAAAACATATACACAAGTATAAAGGTAAACAATATGTATTGAAAAAACGAAATCAACAAGTTTTTTAATAACATATATGAGAACAAAAAAATAATAATACTTATCTTGTAGAGCAGCAAAAGAAAAGAGGATGTTTAACTGTCTACTTGGACTATTTATACCTATTACTGTTTACTGGACATTCAAATACTGTCCTATGTTATCCTATTCTCATTGGATGTTATTTATGTTTTTTCTTTTAAATGATGGCAGTTTATATGTTATACTTTGAAAAGCTGTTAAGCAGTAAAGAAAAGTTATAAGCAAAATATGAAGTCTCTGTCCTTGTAATAAAATTATGCACAGTAATAGTCACCTGCACACACAGATATCCCCCTAAAATAGCTATAGCTAAAAACAAACTAAAAACTTCTTCCATAACTATTCAGCTTTGATATTAATGAGTTTTTTGGGTTCATTGAGAACATGGTTGTTGTTCAATAATAAAATTAATCCTCAAAAATACAACTTGCCTAATAATTCTGCACTCCCTGTATTAATAACTACTCCTAAAGCCCATGTACACGGGACATTTTTTGCAGTACAGCAGTCCCACCCCTTGCTCTCTCTCCTCCCCTCTCTTTTGCTCTCTCTCTTTCCCCCCTCTCTTTCGCTCTCTCCCCTTCTCTTTTGCTCTCTCTCCCCTTCTCTTTTGCTCTCTCTCTACCCCCTCTCTTTTTCTCTCTCTCCCCCACTCTCTTTTTCTCTCTCCCCCCCCTTTTGCGCTCTTTCTCTCCCCATCTCTTTCGCTCTCCATCTCTCTCCCCCTGTTTTGCTCTCTCTCTCCACCTCTGTTTTGCTCTCTCTCTCCCCCTCTCTTTTGCTCTCTGTCACCTCCCTCTGTTTTGATCTCTCTCCCTCCTCTCCTTTGCTCTTTTTCTCTCCCCCTCTCTTTTGCTCTCTCCACCCTCTCTTTCTATCTTGCTCTCCCCCTCTATTTTGCTCTCTCTGTCCCCCTCTCTTTTGCTCTCTCTGTCCCCCTCTCTTTTGCTCTATCACTCTCCTCTCTCTCTCTCTCTCTCTCTCTCTCTCTCTCTCTCTCTCTCTCTCTCTCTCTCTCTCTCTCTCTCCCCCCTTCTCTTTTGCTTTCTCTCCCCCCCTTTCTTTTGCTCTCTCCCCCTATTTTGCTCTCTTTCTATCCCCCTCTCTTTTACTCTCTCTCCACCCCCTCTCTTTTGCTCTCTCTCCCTCCCCCTCTCTTTTGCACTCGCTCCCCCCTCTCTTTTGCACTCGCTCCCCCCTCTCTTTTGCTCTCTCCCTCCCTCTCCCCTCTCTCTCTCTTCCCTCTCTTCTGCACTCTCTCCCCCCTCAAATTTGCTCTCTCTCTCCCCCTCTCTTTTGCTCTCTCTCTCTCTCCCCCTCTCTTTTGCTCTCTCTCTCCCCCCTCTCTTTTGCTCTCTCCCCCTCTCTCTTGCTCTCTCCCCACTCTCATTCGCTCTCTCCCCACTCTCTCTTGCTCTCCCCCTCTCTTTTTGCTCTCTCCCCCCTCTCTCTTGCTCTCTCCTCCTCTCATTCACTCTCTCCCCACTCTCTCTTGCTCTCTCTCCCCTCTCTTTTGCTCTCTCCCCCTCTTTTGCTCTCTCTCCCCCCTCTCTCTTGCTCTCTCTCCCCCTCTCTTTTGATCTCTTTCCCCCTCTCTTTTGCTCTCTCTCCCAGTCTCTTGCTTTCTCTCCGCACTCTCTTTTGGTCTCTCCCCCTTCCTTTTATTCTTTCACTCTCCCCCCTCTCTTTTGCTCTCTCCCCCCCACTCTTTTTCTCTCTCCCCCCCTCCCCCTCCCCCTCTCTTTTGCTCTCTCCCCCTCTCTCTTGATCTCTCTCCCCCCTCTCTTTTGCACTCTCTCGATCTTATGCCCATGCCCACTCCCACAAAGCCACGCCCACCTGGTCACACCCAGTCAGGTCCGACATCACTGTCGTCCCAACTGGCCATGCCCCCATCATGGCGCTCCTGACTGGCCATGCCCCCTCGCAACGGCTGCACCACCAGGCCACGCCTCCATTATTGAGAAGGTAGTGCTACCACCAAGGGGTGGAAACTTGGATCACATTTTGGCTAAAAGATACATTTTTGGGATTTTCCAATTAGAAACAAGATTACCAAAAGGCTTTTGAATTAAAGATATATGATAAATTTCTGGGAGTAAACATAATATATTATACTCCAAGTTGTATATGTGCCTTTGGGGGACCTTGAGTCTTAATTTGTATAAATGATTATGGTTTTGTATTGTGATGTCATAGTCACAATAATCTAATGTTTATAGGTAGTGATGTCACGAACCTAAAAAATTAGGTTCGCTAACGGCGAACACGAACTTCCACAAAAGTTTGCGAACGGGCGAACCGGGCGAACCTCCATAGACTTCAATAGGCAGGCAAATTTTAAAACCCACAGGGACTCTTTCTGGCCACAATAGTGATGGAAAAGTTGTTTCAAGGGCACTAACACCTGGACTGTGGCATGTTGGAGGGGGATCCATGGCAAAACTCCCATGGAAAATTACATAGTTGATGCAGAGTCTGGTTTTAATCCATAAAGGGCATAAATCACCTAACATTCCTAAACTGTTTGGAATAACGTGCTTTAAAACATCAGGTATGATGTTGTATCGATCAGGTAGTGTAAGGGTTACGCCCGCTTCACAGTGTGCAGTGTAGGTGATATACCTGCCCTGACCATGCTTTGCAGACCAGGTATCAGTGGTCAGATGGACCCTTGCCCCAACACTGTGTGCCAGACATGCCATTATAGCAGACTTATATGGCTTTGGTGTTGGTTTTTGGTAATTAGAAGGCTGCTAAATGCCACTGCGCACCACACGTGTTTTATGCCCAGCAGTGAAGGGGTTAATTAGGGAGCATGTAGCCAGCTTGTAGAGTTAATTTTAGCTTAAGTGTAGTGTAGTAGACAACCCAAAGTATTGATCTAGGCCCATTTTGGTATATTTCATGCCACCATTTCACCACCAAATGCGATCAAATAAAAAAAAATTGTTCACTTTTTCACAAACTTTAGGTTTCTCACAGAAATTATTTACAAACAACTTATGCAATTATGGCATAAATGGTTGTAAATGCTTCTCTGGGATCCCCTTTGTTCAGAAATAGCAGACTTATATGGCTTTGGCATTGCTTTTTGGTAATTAGAAGGCTGCTAAATGCCACTGCGCACCACACGTGTTTTATGCCCAGCAGTGAAGGGGTTAATTAGGGAGCATGTAGGCAGCTTGTAGAGTTAATTTTAGCTTAAGTGTAGTGTAGTAGACAACCCAAAGTATTGATCTAGGCCCATTTTGGTATATTTCATACCACCATTTCACCGCCAAATGCGATCAAATTTAAAAAAAACTTAAATTTTTTCGCAATTTTAGGTTTCTCACTGAAATTATTTACAAACAGCTTCTGCAATTATGGCAAAAATGGTTGTAAATGCTTCTCTGGGATCCCCTTTGTTCAGAAATAGCAGACATATATGACTTTGGCTTTGCTTTCTGGTAATTAGAAGGCCGCTAAATGCTGCTACGCATCACACGTGTATTATGGCTAGCAGTGAAGGGGTTAATTAGGTAGTTTGTAGGGAGCTTGCAGGGTTAATTTTAGCTTTAGTGTAGAGATCAGCCTCCCACCTGACACATCAGACCCCCTGATCCCCCCCCAAACAGCTCTCTAACCCTCCCCATCTGCCTTATTGGCGGCCATCTTGGGTACTGGCAGCTGTCTGCTATTATTTCACAGTCAAAAAAGTGTTGTTTTTTTTAAATGTACACTACTGTTACACCAGATATGAGTGGTGGCACTGGGCAAGTGGGCACAGTATACGCTGTGAGCCTGACACACACGCTGGCAGGCAGGCAGGCAACTGCAATTAGATTACACAGGAAAAAAAAAAAGCAGACTGATGTTCTAGCCCTAAAAAGGGGAAATTGGGGTGCTGTCCTTACAGCAGAGATCAGATGAGTCCTTCAGGACTGTAGTGGACACTGAATACACTAGCCTAGCTATCGATTTCCCTATTAAATCAGCAGCAGCTACACTGTCCCTCCTCTCACTAAGAATGCAGCTTCCGAATGAATCTAAAATGGATGATGTAGTGTCCAGGAGGTGGGAGGGTCTGGGAGGGAGGGTCTGCTGCTGATTGGCTGTAATGTGTATTCTGACTGTGAGGTACAGGGTCAAAGTTTACTCAATTATGACGAATAGGGGGCGGATCGAACATCGCATATGTTCGCCCGCCGAGGCGAATGTGAACATGCTATGTTCGCCGGGAACTATTCGCGACATCACTATTTATAGGAAATTAGTGGATATTCATTTAACAATATCATATATGTTTCACATGTTTAACATGTTTCCAATGTTTCTAATTTCATGTCCAGTTGTTCTAAATATAGGATTGTGCATTGACCATTGTTTAGGGTATTAATCAATATCATATGTAAATTTGAGTTTTTTTCATTTATTAATATGCAAGTCCTATAGCGACAAAAGTTTTCAAACTATTATATGTATATTTTTTAACAACATAAGTATTATAGAAATACAAATCACAGTCTGAGTGAGTGCATTACAATACTTAGGGACACATAGGTAATAATACATAAAGCCTTATTAGAGTAATATCGTACAATTTTGAAAATACAACTTTGTGTCCTGTTTCTGTTCACAATACTGAGAGGGTTAAAAATATTCACAGCAGACGTTCAATTGTTTTAATAAGTTTAAACTATTAGCCAATAGTAGAATAAACTTTGCCTTTTAAATTGTATGACAAGGCTTAGCACACCAGGCTATGATTACGGCTCACTAAGCCGAAACACGTAAGCCCAGTGCTATGTCTGCTCTGATTACACTCTGTAAGGTGCTTCCTGGCATCATCTATTTTTAAAAAGTTTTGGATTAAAGTTTGGATGTTTTTACCTTTTGGGAGTGGATCGACTCTTCTTTTCTTGCTGCACGCCTCCATAGCGTCACACCCGCAAGGCGACGCCCCCGCCACGGCCACTTCCTCTCTGCTGTCTGATCCTCAAGGCCAGGTATGTTTGTCCTAGCGCAGTCTCTACTGCGCATGACAGCTACGGACAAATATACTTGGCCTTGGATAAGAGCGAAATGCGTCGGCTGGTGAGTACTACTCCTACTTCTACTAAGGGAACAAAACACTCTGCACTATTGTCGGCTGGTGAGTACTACTCCTATTTCTACTAAGGGAACAAAACACTCTGCACTATTGTGTATTTTTTTCTTTACTATAGGGATTTTTTGGGGGACGGTCATCTAGCAAGAAAGCCCACAACACTATCGCTACTTAAGAAGAGGCACCCAGATTATCTGGAGCACTTATTTTCCACATCCACAGGCGGTTTGAAAGCCTCAAAGGACACTGCACATAGAATTAACGGAACTCTTTTTACCCACATTTTTCACATTTTAGGATTTTGTTTGCTCATTGTTTTTTTGGTTACCATTTGATTTTTCACCACCCACTTATTCGGATGTAACTTTTTTTTTTCTTCTTTTTTGTTGTTGCTGTTTTTGAACTCAACATATAACACTATGACTATTTTGGTTTGTTTTATTTTGCTGCTTTGGAAATATTCTGCTGTCTTGGGAACGATTTTTGAATTTGGATTTTTTTGGATTAGTGCAATACATACATTATTTTTTCGTCCTTTTTATCACGTGATACACATTGACAATGATTTGTATTTGACTCACATCACGCCACTCACATATCCATGCGGCATTTTCACTTTTAGAAATTCTTCTACCGCTAAACTTGTTCAAGGTCTGTGTTAAACACATAGTTAGTGCATCAGGACCTTCTTCTTCTTTTAGTTTGCATCATCGTGTCTCATGGAATCACGCAGTAGGAAATTGGTATATATCAATCCATTTTGTTAGGTACCTTTGTCAATATAGACAGTACATTAGGTTTTATTTCACATATCATGTTTTACCGAATGACACAGTAGGGATCTAGCATTTGCAACACTGGGATCAGAGAGTAGGTGTTGGAACATAATACACACAAGGTTAAAAGGAATCAAAGGCCTAGATTTAGAGTTTTGTCGGTAAAGACCCGTGTAGCTGACGCAGCTTTTTTCCTACCGCTGCTTCCAAACAACGCCGGTATTGAGAGTTGTCTGAGGGGCTGCGTTAGGCTCCAAAAAGGGTGCGTTGAGCCGAATTTACCGCCACTTCAACCCTCAATACCAGCGTTGCTTGCAGTAGCGGTAAGCTGCCAAAACGTGCTCATGCACGATTCCCCCATAGGAAACAATGGGGCAGTTTGGGCTTTAAAAAAAACTAACACCTGCAAAAATGCAACGTTAAGCTCCCAACGCAGCCCCATTGTTTCCTATGGGGAAACACTTTCTAAGTCTGCACCTAACACCCTAACATGAACCCCGAGTCTAAACACCCCTAACCTTACACTTATTAACCCCTAATCTGCCGCCCCCGCTATCGCTGACACCTGCATTATACTATTAACCCCTAATCTGCCGCTCCGTACACCGCTGCAACCTACATTATCCCTATGTACCCCTAATCTGCTGCCCCTAACACCGCCGACCCCTATATTATATTTATTAACCCCTAATCTGCCCCCCAACGTCGCCGCTACCTTACCTACACTTATTAACCCCTAATCTTCTGACCGGACCTCGCCGCCGCTATAATAAATGTATTAACCCCTAAGCCGCTACACTCCCGCCTCGCAAACACTATAATAAATAGTATTAACCCCTAATCTGCCCTCCCTAACATTGCCGCCACCTAACTTCAAGTATTAACCCCTAATCTGCCGACCGGACCTCGCCGCTACTCTAATAAATGTATTAACCCCTAAAGCTAAGTCTAACCCTAACCCTAACACCCCCCTAAATTATATATAATTTTAATCTAACGAAATAAATTAAATCTTATTAACTAAAGTATTCCTATTTAAAACTAAATATTTACCTGTAAAATAAACCCTAATATAGCTACAATATAACAAATAATTATATTGTAGCTATTTTAGGATTTATATTTATTTTACAGGTAACTTTGTATTTATTTTAACTAGGTACAATAGCTATTAAATAGTTATTAACTATTTAATAGCTACCTAGTTAAAATAATTTCAAAATTACCTATAAAATTAAACCTAACACTACACTATCAATAAATTAATTAAATAAATTACCTACAATTACATACAATTAAATAAACTAAACTAAATTACAAAAACAAACAAACACTAAATTGCAAAAAATAAAAAAAGATTACAAGAATATTAGGCTAATTACACCTACTCTAAGCCCCCTAATAAAATAAAAAAGCCCCCCAAAATAATAAAGGTCCCTACCCTATTCTAAATTAAAAAGTAATCAACTCTTTTACCAGCCCTTAAAAGGGCTTTTTGCGGGGCATGCCCCAAAGTAATCAGCTCTTTTGCCTGTAAAAAAAATACAACCCCCCATCATTAAAACCCACCACCCACATACCCCTACTCTAACCCAACCCCCCCTTAAATAAACCTAACACTACCTCCCTGAAGATCTCCCTACCTTGAGTCGTCTTCACCCAGCCGGGCCGAAGTCTTCATCCGATGGGGCAGAAGAGGACATCCAGACCGGCAGAAGTCTTCATCCTACCCGGGCAGAAGAGGACATCCGGACCGGCAGACATCTTCATCCAAGCGGCATCTTCTATCTTCATCCATCCGGAGCGGAGCCATCTTCTTTCCAGCCGACGCGGATCCATCCTCTTCAACCGACGCCTACTCGCCGAATGAAGGTTCCTTTAAATGACGTCATCCAAGATGGCGTCCCTCGAATTCCGATTGGCTGATGGGATTCTATCAGCCAATCGGAATTAAGGTAGGAAAAATCTGATTGGCTGATTAAATCAGCCAATCAGATTCCAGTTCAATCCGATTGGCTGATCCAATCAGCCAATCAGATTGAGCTTGCATTCTATTGGCTGATCGGCTGGGTGAAGACGACTCAAGATAGGGAGATCTTCAGGGGGGTAGAGTTAGGTTTATTTTAAGGTGGGTTTGGGTTAGAGTAGGGGTATGTGGGTGGTGGGTTTTAATGTTGGGGGGGGGGTTGTATTTTGTTTTACAGGCAAAAGAGCTGATTACTTTGGGGCATGCCCCCGCAAAAAGCCCTTTTAAGGGCTGGTAAAAGAGCTGATTACTTTTTAATTTAGAATAGGGTAGGGACCTTTATTATTTTGGGGGCTTTTTTATTTTATTAGGGGGCTTAGAATAGGTGTAATTAGCCTAATATTCTTGTAATCTTTTATTATTTTTTGTAATTTAGTGGGGGGGGTTTTGTCATTTAGTTTAGTTTATTTAATTGTATGTAATTGTAGGTAATTTATTTAATTAATTTATTGATAGTGTAGTGTTAGGTTTAATTGTAACTTAGGTTAGGATTTATTTTATAGGTAATTTTGTAATTATTTTAACTAGGTAGCTATTAAATAGTTAATAACTATTTAATAGCTATTGTACCTAGTTAAAATAAATACAAAGTTACCTGTAAAATAAATATAAATCCTAAAATAGCTATAATATAATTATAATTTATATTGTAGCTATATTAGGGCTTATTTTACAGGTAAGTATTTAGCTTTAAATAGGAATAATTTATTTAATAAGAGTTAATTTATTTCATTAGATTTAAATTATATTTAACTTAGGGGGGTGTTAGTGTTAGGGTTAGACTTAGCTTTAGGGGTTAATACATTTATTATAATAGCGACGAGATTCGGTCGGCAGATTAGGGGTTACTAATTGAAGTTAGGTGTCGGCGATGTTAGGGAGGGTAGATTAGGGTTTAATACTATTTATTATAGGGTTATTGAGGCGGGAGTGAGGCGGATTAGGGGTTAATAACTTTATTATAGTAGCGGTGCGGTCCGCTCGGCAGATTAGGGGTTAATAAGTGTAGGCAGGTGGAGGCGACGTTGAGGGGGCAGATTAGGGGTTAATAAATATAATATAGGGGTCGGCGGTGTTAGGGGCAGCAGATTAGGGGTACATAAGGATAACGTAGGTGGCGGCGCTTTGCGGTCGGCAGATTAGGGGTTAATTATTGTAGGTAGCTGGCGGCGATGTTGTGGGGGGCAGGTTAGGGGTTAATAAATATAATATAGGGGTCGGCGGTGTTAGGGGCAGCAGATTAGGGGTACATAAGTATAACGTAGGTGGCGGTCGGCAGATTAGGGGTTAAAAAAATTTAATAGAGTGGCGGCGATGTGGGGGGATCTCAGTTTAGGGGTACATAGGTAGTTTATGGGTGTTAGTGTACTTTAGAGCACATAATTTGTTGAGAGTACATGAGCCATTACACCTGGGAACTGATAGCCAAGATGTGGAGTAAATGGGTAATTTGGGTGGGACACTTTTTTTGAAAGGCAGGTACTTAATTTCCAGATACAGCTGCCTGGAGGACTTTCCTAGCAAAATGAAAAGTGGGAGGAGGTAACAAGAGCGCTGAGGAAGCTATTACAAACTAATGGAGATAAGATTATGTGTAAGAAGCTCTGTGCTATATTAAAAAAACTAAAATATGATAAGAACAATAATGTGCTAGAATAATAATATATTTTTTGATTTCTCAATATATGTGGAAGATATAAAAATATTATATGGATGAAAAAACATAATTTATGTAAGAACTTACCTGATAAATTCATTTCTTTCATATTAACAAGAGTCCATGAGCTAGTGACGTATGGGATATACATTCCTACCAGGAGGGGCAAAGTTTCCCAAACCTTAAAATGCCTATAAATACACCCCTCACCACACCCACAAATCAGTTTAACGAATAGCCAAGAAGTGGGGTGATAAGAAAAAAAGTGCGAAGCATATAAAATAAGGAATTGGAATAATTGTGCTTTATACAAAAAAATCATAACCACCACAAAAAAGGGTGGGCCTCATGGACTCTTGTTAATATGAAAGAAATGAATTTATCAGGTAAGTTCTTACATAAATTATGTTTTCTTTCATGTAATTAACAAGAGTCCATGAGCTAGTGACGTATGGGATAATGACTACCCAAGATGTGGATCTTTCCACACAAGAGTCACTAGAGAGGGAGGGATAAAATAAAGACAGCCAATTCCTGCTGAAAATAATCCACACCCAAAATAAAGTTTAACAAAAAACATAAGCAGAAGATTCAAACTGAAACCGCTGCCTGAAGAACTTTTCTACCAAAAACTGCTTCAGAAGAAGAAAACACATCAAAATGGTAGAATTTAGTAAAAGTATGCAAAGAGGACCAAGTTGCTGCTTTGCAGATCTGGTCAACCGAAGCTTCATTCCTAAACGCCCAGGAAGTAGATACTGACCTAGTAGAATGAGCTGTAATTCTCTGAGGCGGAATTTTACCCGACTCAACATAGGCAAGATGAATTAAAGATTTCAACCAAGATGCCAAAGAAATGGCAGAAGCTTTCTGGCCTTTCCTAGAACCGGAAAAGATAACAAATAGACTAGAAGTCTTACGGAAAGATTTCGTAGCTTCAACATAATATTTCAAAGCTCTAACAACATCCAAAGAATGCAATGATTTCTCCTTAGAATTCTTAGGATTAGGACATAATGAAGGAACCACAATTTCTCTACTAATGTTGTTGGAATTCACAACTTTAGGTAAAAATTCAAAAGAAGTTCGCAACACCGCCTTATCCTGATGAAAAATCAGAAAAGGAGACTCACACGAAAGAGCAGATAATTCAGAAACTCTTCTAGCAGAAGAGATGGCCAAAAGGAACAAAACTTTCCAAGAAAGTAATTTAATGTCCAATGAATGCATAGGTTCAAACGGAGGAGCTTGAAGAGCTCCCAGAACCAAATTCAAACTCCAAGGAGGAGAAATTGACTTAATGACAGGTTTTATACGAACCAAAGCTTGTACAAAACAATGAATATCAGGAAGAATAGCAATCTTTCTGTGAAAAAGAACAGAAAGAGCGGAGATTTGTCCTTTCAAAGAACTTGCGGACAAACCCTTATCTAAACCATCCTGAAGAAACTGTAAAATTCTCGGTATTCTAAAAGAATGCCAAGAAAAATGATGAGAAAGACACCAAGAAATATAAGTCTTCCAGACTCTATAATATATCTCTCGAGATACAGATTTACGAGCCTGTAACATAGTATTAATCACGGAGTCAGAGAAACCTCTATGACCAAGAATCAAGCGTTCAATTTCCATACCTTTAAATTTAAGGATTTCAGATCCGGATGGAAAAAAGGACCTTGTGACAGAAGGTCTGGTCTTAACGGAAGAGTCCATGGCTGGCAAGATGCCATCCGGACAAGATCCGCATACCAAAACCTGTGAGGCCATGCCGGAGCTATTAGCAGAACAAACGAGCATTCCCTCAGAATCTTGGAGATTACTCTTGGAAGAAGAACTAGAGGCGGAAAGATATAGGCAGGATGATACTTCCAAGGAAGTGATAATGCATCCACTGCCTCCGCCTGAGGATCCCGGGATCTGGACAGATACCTGGGAAGTTTCTTGTTTAGATGAGAGGCCATCAGATCTATCTCTGGGAGCCCCCACATTTGAACAATCTGAAGAAATACCTCTGGGTGAAGAGACCATTCGCCCGGATGCAACGTTTGGCGACTGAGATAATCCGCTTCCCAATTGTCTACACCTGGGATATGAACCGCAGAGATTAGACAGGAGCTGGATTCTGCCCAAACCAAAATTCGAGATACTTCTTTCATAGCCAGAGGACTGTGAGTCCCTCCTTGATGATTGATGTATGCCACAGTTGTGACATTGTCTGTCTGAAAACAAATGAACGATTCTCTCTTCAGAAGAGGCCAAAACTGAAGAGCTCTGAAAACTGCACGGAGTTCCAAGATATTGATCGGTAATCTCACCTCCTGAGATTCCCAAACTCCTTGTGCCGTCAGAGATCCCCACACAGCTCCCCAACCTGTGAGACTTGCATCTGTTGAAATTACAGTCCAGGTCGGAAGAACAAAAGAAGCCCCCTGAATTAAACGAAGGTGATCTGTCCACCACGTTAGAGAGTGCCGAACAATCGGTTTTAAAGATATTAATTGATATATCTTCGTGTAATCCCTGCACCATTGGTTCAGCATACAGAGCTGAAGAGGTCGCATGTGAAAACGAGCAAAGGGGATCGCGTCCGATGCAGCAGTCATAAGACCTAGAATTTCCATGCATAAGGCTACCGAAGGGAATGATTGAGACTGAAGGTTTCGACAGGCTGTAATCAATTTTAGACGTCTCTTGTCTGTTAAAGACAGAGTCATGGACACTGAATCTATCTGGAAACCCAGAAAGGTTACCCTTGTTTGAGGAATCAAAGAACTTTTTGGTAAATTGATCCTCCAACCATGATCTTGAAGAAACAACACAAGTCGATTCGTATGAGACTCTGCTAAATGTAAAGACTGAGCAAGTACCAAGATATCGTCCAAATAAGGAAATACCACAATACCCTGTTCTCTGATTACAGACAGAAGGGCACCGAGAATCTTTGTGAAAATTCTTGGAGCTGTAGCAAGGCCAAACGGTAGAGCCACAAATTGGTAATGCTTGTCTAGAAAAGAGAATCTCAGGAACTGATAATGATCTGGATGAATCGGAATATGCAGATATGCATCCTGTAAATCTATTGTGGACATATAATTCCCTTGCTGAACAAAAGGCAATATAGTCCTTACAGTTACCATCTTGAACGTTGGTATCCTTACATAACGATTCAATAATTTTAGATCCAGAACTGGTCTGAAGGAATTCTCCTTCTTTGGTACAATGAAGAGATTTGAATAAAACCCCATCCCCTGTTCCGGAACTGGAACTGGCATAATTACTCCAGCCAACTCTAGATCTGAAACACAATTCAGAAATGCTTGAGCTTTCACTGGATTTACTGGGACATGGGAAAGAAAAAATCTCTTTGCAGGAGGTCTCATCTTGAAACCAATTCTGTACCCTTCTGAAACAATGTTCTGAATCCAAAGATTGTGAACAGAATTGATCCAAATTTCTTTGAAAAAACGTAACCTGCCCCCTACCAGCTGAACTGGAATGAGGGCCGTACCTTCATGTGAACTTAGAAGCAGGCTTTGCCTTTCTAGCAGGCTTGGATTTATTCCAGACTGGAGATGGTTTCCAAACTGAAACTGCTCCTGAGGATGAAGGATCAGGCTTTTGTTCTTTGTTGAAACGAAAGGAACGAAAACGATTGTTAGCCCTGTTTTTACCTTTAGACTTTTTATCCTGTGGTAAAAAAGTTCCTTTCCCACCAGTAACAGTTGAAATAATAGAATCCAACTGAGAACCAAATAATTTGTTTCCCTGGAAAGAAATGGAAAGTAGAGTTGATTTAGAAGCCATATCAGCATTCCAGGTCTTAAGCCATAAAGCTCTTCTGGCTAAGATAGCCAGAGACATAAACCTAACATCAACTCTAATAATATCAAAAATGGCATCACAGATGAAATTATTAGCATGCTGGAGAAGAATAATAATATCATGAGAATCACGATTTGTTACTTGTTGCGCTAGAGTTTCCAACCAAAAAGTTGAAGCTGCAGCAACATCAGCCAATGATATAGCAGGTCTAAGAAGATTACCTGAACATAGATAAGCTTTTCTTAGAAAAGATTCAATTTTTCTATCTAAAGGATCCTTAAACGAGGTACCATCTGACGTAGGAATGGTAGTACGTTTAGCAAGGGTAGAAATAGCCCCATCAACTTTAGGGATTTTGTCCCAAAATTCTAACCTGTCAGGCGGAACAGGATATAATTGCTTAAAACGTTTAGAAGGAGTAAATGAATTACCCAATTTATCCCATTCCTTAGAAATTACTGCAGAAATAGCATTAGGAACAGGAAAGACTTCTGGAATAACCGCAGGAGCTTTAAAAACCTTATCCAAACGTATAGAATTAGTATCAAGAGGACTAGAATCCTCTATTTCTAAAGCAATTAGTACTTCTTTAAGTAAAGAGCGAATAAATTCCATCTTAAATAAATATGAAGATTTATCAGCATCAATCTCTGAGATAGAATCCTCTGAACCAGAAGAGTCCAAAGAATCAGAATGATGGTGTTCATTTAAAAATTCATCTGTAGAGAGAGAAGATTTAAAAGACTTTTTACGTTTACTAGAAGGAGAAATAACAGACAAAGCCTTCTTTATGGATTCAGAAACAAAATCTCTTATGTTATCAGGAACATTCTGCACCTTAGATGTTGAGGGAACTGCAACAGGCAATGGTACATCACTAAAGGAAATATTATCTGCTTTAACAAGTTTGTCATGACAATTATTACAAACAACAGCTGGAGGAATAGCTACCAAAAGTTTACAGCAGATACACTTAGCTTTGGTAGATCCAGCAGGCAGTGGTTTTCCTGTAGTATCTTCTGGCTCAGATGCAACGTGAGACATCTTGCAATATGTAAGAGAAAAAACAACATATAAAGCAAAATAGATCAAATTCCTTATAAGACAGTTTCAGGAATGGGAAAAAAATGCCAAACATCAAGCTTCTAGCAACCAGAAGCAAATGAAAAATGAGACTGAAATAATGTGAGACAAAAGCGACGCCCATATTTTTTGGCGCCAAATAAGACGCCCACATTATTTGGCGCCTAAATGCTTTTGGCGCCAAAAATGACGCCACATCCGGAACGCCGACATTTTTGGCGCAAAATAACGTCAAAAATGACGCAACTTCCGGCGACACGTATGACGCCGGAAACGGAAAAGAATTTTTGCGCCAAAAAAGTCCGCGCCAAGAATGACGCAATAAAATGAAGCATTTTCAGCCCCCGCGAGCCTAACAGCCCACAGGGAAAAAAAGTCAAATTTTTGAGGTAAGAAAAAATATGATAATTTAAAGCATAATCCCAAATATGAAACTGACTGTCTGGAAATAAGGAAAGTTGAACATTCTGAGTCAAGGCAAATAAATGTTTGAATACATATATTTAGAACTTTATAAATAAAGTGCCCAACCATAGCTTAGAGTGTCACAGAAAATAAGACTTACTTACCCCAGGACACTCATCTACATGTTTGTAGAAAGCCAAACCAGTACTGAAACGAGAATCAGTAGAGGAAATGGTAAATATAAGAGTATATCGTCGATCTGAAAAGGGAGGTAAGAGATGAATCTCTACGACCGATAACAGAGAACCTTATGAAATAGATCCCATAGAAGGAGATCACTGCATTCAATAGGCAATACTCTCTTCACATCCCTCTGACATTCACTGCACGCTGAGAGGAAAACCGGGCTCCAACTTGCTGCGGAGCGCATATCAACGTAGAATCTAGCACAAACTTACTTCACCACCTCCCTTGGAGGCAAAGTTTGTAAAAACTGATTTGTGGGTGTGGTGAGGGGTGTATTTATAGGCATTTTAAGGTTTGGGAAACTTTGCCCCTCCTGGTAGGAATGTATATCCCATACGTCACTAGCTCATGGACTCTTGTTAATTACATGAAAGAAAAGGAAAACAGTGTAAAGTGAAAAAACTGTGTATTTATATAAAATAAAATGGGTCTAGTAATAAATGGACCTAATATAAATTGCACTGTGTAAATAGAACTATACACATCCAATTTTGGATAATGTAAAAGAGTGGTAGGTGGGATCTATCAATGCCAATATGAGACAAAGGAATGTAGTCAAATATTTGTAAGAAAAATAAAATAAAATTTATTTTGGCAGCATAAAACTATGAAAATAAATTGCATATAAATGAATAGCAAAATGTAGGTTGGCCAACTAAATTTGAATGAGGCTAAAATACAATGATAAAGAACATTTCTTTTTAAAACTTATACTGCTTTTGTTTTATATTAGGCAAAACGGATGATAATTACATAGCATATACCAGTACACTTTGAAAGAATATCGTTCTGTAATCTTAGTACAAGTGTAACCAATTTCGGTAAAACAATGAACCTTACAGCTTTAAAGGGACACTGAACCCAATTTTTTTTTTGTGTGTGTGTGTGATTCAGATAGAGCATGACATTTTAAGCAACTTTCTTATTTACTCCTATTATCAAATTTTCTTTATTTTCTTGGTATCTTTATTTGAAATGCAAGAATGTAAGTTTAGATGCCGGCCCATTTTTGGTGAACAACCTGGGTTGTCCTTGGTGATTGGTGGATAAATTCATCCACCAATAAGAAAGTGCTGTCCACAGTTCTGAACCAAGAAAAAAGCTTAGATGCCTTCTTTTTCAAATAAAGATAGCAAGAGAATGAAGAAAAATTGATAATAGGAGTAAATTAGAAAGTTGCTTAAAATTGCATGCTCTATCTGAAGCACAAAAGAAAAAAATCTGGGTTTAGTGTCCATTTAAATTGTATAATATAACAGCCTGAAAGGAGTGGATTGCCTGACACTGTTAGTATTAAACTTGCAGTTAGTGTTTTTAGTATGTATAATACTTGCAGCTGGTTTTTATCAAACCCAATGCGTAGCTCCGTGTCCGTGCTTTGCGAACATGTGGCACAGATTTTAATCCAAGTGCCTGAAGAAACTTTAAATAAAGTTATCCGATGTTGGTTTCCTGCTGGGATTTGTAAAGATTTAATTACTGTGACCCAGAGTGGTGTTTGCAGCGTGAGCTGATGATTGCAGTCTTTCTGCGCTCACGTGATGAGGATTCTATGGCAAGCTGAAGTGCTCAAAAATAGCACTGGTAGAACTGAATATCCAAGTAACGGTCCTTGACAGGTGTATTTTAACGCGTTTCGACTGAAACAGCAGCCTTTTTCAAGCATACACTTGTCAATGAGGCTAGGTTTTTTATACCCTTGCTTTGAGTAGTTGATTGAACAATTGGCATATTATGTACAATCAAGATGCTGATATTTGCTGCAACTGGTTCTATGATGAAATACTGTGCTAAGCAATATAGCTATGTTTTGTTTTGCAATTTATAAAGGAATTAAGTTCATCACATTCTTAACCATATATAAGGCTCATTTGAGAGTGAAATTTAAAGGATAATAAAGAAACATCAATATTAAAAACAAGGACATTAAAATGTTTCAGTTTGTGCCTTTATGGAGCTGCATATAGTGCATATTGAAGGACAAATTGTATAGGAGGGAGCTATTTGTTAAAAAGTGGGAACTAATACATTTAATGAAATATATGATAAAAAGTATGATAAAAAAAATATATATATATATGATAAAAAATATATACAGTATATATATATAACATAATTTATGTAAGAACTTACCTGATAAATTCATTTCTTTCATATTAACAAGAGTCCATGAGCTAGTGACGTATGGGATATACATTCCTACCAGGAGGGGCAAAGTTTCCCAAACCTTAAAATGCCTATAAATACACCCCTCACCACACCCACAAATCAGTTTAACGAATAGCCAAGAAGTGGGGTGATAAGAAAAAAAGTGCGAAGCATATAAAATAAGGAATTGGAATAATTGTGCTTTATACAAAAAAATCATAACCACCACAAAAAAGGGTGGGCCTCATGGACTCTTGTTAATATGAAAGAAATGAATTTATCAGGTAAGTTCTTACATAAATTATGTTTTCTTTCATGTAATTAACAAGAGTCCATGAGCTAGTGACGTATGGGATAATGACTACCCAAGATGTGGATCTTTCCACACAAGAGTCACTAGAGAGGGAGGGATAAAATAAAGACAGCCAATTCCTGCTGAAAATAATCCACACCCAAAATAAAGTTTAACAAAAAACATAAGCAGAAGATTCAAACTGAAACCGCTGCCTGAAGAACTTTTCTACCAAAAACTGCTTCAGAAGAAGAAAACACATCAAAATGGTAGAATTTAGTAAAAGTATGCAAAGAGGACCAAGTTGCTGCTTTGCAGATCTGGTCAACCGAAGCTTCATTCCTAAACGCCCAGGAAGTAGAAACTGACCTAGTAGAATGAGCTGTAATTCTTTGAGGCGGAATTTTACCCGACTCAACATAGGCAAGATGAATTAAAGATTTCAACCAAGATGCCAAAGAAATGGCAGAAGCTTTCTGGCCTTTCCTAGAACCGGAAAAGATAACAAATAGACTAGAAGTCTTACGGAAAGATTTTGTAGCTTCAACATAATATTTCAAAGCTCTAACAACATCCAAAGAATGCAATGATTTCTCCTTAGAATTCTTAGGATTAGGACATAATGAAGGAACCACAATTTCTCTACTAATGTTGTTGGAATTCACAACTTTAGGTAAAAATTCAAAAGAAGTTCGCAACACCGCCTTATCCTGATGAAAAATCAGAAAAGGAGACTCACACGAAAGAGCAGATAATTCAGAAACTCTTCTAGCAGAAGAGATGGCCAAAAGGAACAAAACTTTCCAAGAAAGTAATTTAATGTCCAATGAATGCATAGGTTCAAACGGAGGAGCTTGAAGAGCTCCCAAAACCAAATTCAAACTCCATGGAGGAGAAATTGACTTAATGACAGGTTTTATACGAACCAAAGCTTGTACAAAACAATGAATATCAGGAAGAATAGCAATCTTTCTGTGAAAAAGAACAGAAAGAGCGGAGATTTGTCCTTTCAAAGAACTCGCGGACAAACCCTTATCTAAACCATCCTGAAGAAACTGTAAAATTCTCGGTATTCTAAAAGAATGCCAAGAAAAATGATGAGAAAGACACCAAGAAATATAAGTCTTCCAGACTCTATAATATATCTCTCGAGATACAGATTTACGAGCCTGTAACATAGTATTAATCACGGAGTCAGAGAAACCTCTATGACCAAGAATCAAGCGTTCAATCTCCATACCTTTAAATTTAAGGATTTCAGATCCGGATGGAAAAAAGGACCTTGAGACAGAAGGTCTGGTCTTAACGGAAGAGTCCATGGTTGGCAAGATGCCATCCGGACAAGATCCGCATACCAAAACCTGTGAGGCCATGCCGGAGCTATTAGCAGAACAAACGAGCATTCCCTCAGAATCTTGGAGATTACTCTTGGAAGAAGAACTAGAGGCGGAAAGATATAGGCAGGATGATACTTCCAAGGAAGTGATAATGCATCCACTGCCTCCGCCTGAGGATCCCGGGATCTGGACAGATACCTGGGAAGTTTCTTGTTTAGATGAGAGGCCATCAGATCTATCTCTGGGAGCCCCCACATTTGAACAATCTGAAGAAATACCTCTGGGTGAAGAGACCATTCGCCCGGATGCAACGTTTGGCGACTGAGATAATCCGCTTCCCAATTGTCTACACCTGGGATATGAACCGCAGAGATTAGACAGGAGCTGGATTCCGCCCAAACCAAAATTCGAGATACTTCTTTCATAGCCAGAGGACTGTGAGTCCCTCCTTGATGATTGATGTATGCCACAGTTGTGACATTGTCTGTCTGAAAACAAATGAACGATTCTCTCTTCAGAAGAGGCCAAAACTGAAGAGCTCTGAAAACTGCACGGAGTTCCAAGATATTGATCGGTAATCTCACCTCCTGAGATTCCCAAACTCCTTGTGCCGTCAGAGATCCCCACACAGCTCCCCAACCTGTGAGACTTGCATCTGTTGAAATTACAGTCCAGGTCGGAAGAACAAAAGAAGCCCCCTGAATTAAACGATGGTGATCTGTCCACCACGTTAGAGAGTGCCGAACAATCGGTTTTAAAGATATTAATTGATATATCTTCGTGTAATCCCTGCACCATTGGTTCAGCATACAGAGCTGAAGAGGTCGCATGTGAAAACGAGCAAAGGGGATCGCGTCCGATGCAGCAGTCATAAGACCTAGAATTTCCATGCATAAGGCTACCGAAGGGAATGATTGAGACTGAAGGTTTCGACAGGCTGTAATCAATTTTAGACGTCTCTTGTCTGTTAAAGACAAAGTCATGGACACTGAATCTATCTGGAAACCCAGAAAGGTTACCCTTGTTTGAGGAATCAAAGAACTTTTTGGTAAATTGATCCTCCAACCATGATCTTGAAGAAACAACACAAGTCGATTCGTATGAGACTCTGCTAAATGTAAAGACGGAGCAAGTACCAAGATATCGTCCAAATAAGGAAAAACCACAATACCCTGTTCTCTGATTACAGACAGAAGGGCACCGAGAATCTTTGTGAAAATTCTTGGAGCTGTAGCAAGGCCAAACGGTAGAGCCACAAATTGGTAATGCTTGTCTAGAAAAGAGAATCTCAGGAACTGATAATGATCTGGATGAATCGGAATATGCAGATATGCATCCTGTAAATCTATTGTGGACATATAATTCCCTTGCTGAACAAAAGGCAATATAGTCCTTACAGTTACCATCTTGAACGTTGGTATCCTTACATAACGATTCAATAATTTTAGATCCAGAACTGGTCTGAAGGAATTCTCCTTCTTTGGTACAATGAAGAGATTTGAATAAAACCCCATCCCCTGTTCCGGAACTGGAACTGGCATAATTACTCCAGCCAACTCTAGATCTGAAACACAATTCAGAAATGCTTGAGCTTTCACTGGATTTACTGGGACATGGGAAAGAAAAAATCTCTTTGCAGGAGGTCTCATCTTGAAACCAATTCTGTACCCTTCTGAAACAATGTTCTGAATCCAAAGATTGTGAACAGAATTGATCCAAATTTCTTTGAAAAAACGTAACCTGCCCCCTACCAGCTGAACTGGAATGAGGGCCGTACCTTCATGTGAACTTAGAAGCAGGCTTTGCCTTTCTAGCAGGCTTGGATTTATTCCAGACTGGAGATGGTTTCCAAACTGAAACTGCTCCTGAGGACGAAGGATCAGGCTTTTGTTCTTTGTTGAAACGAAAGGAACGAAAACGATTGTTAGCCCTGTTTTTACCTTTAGACTTTTTATCCTGTGGTAAAAAAGTTCCTTTCCCACCAGTAACAGTTGAAATAATAGAATCCAACTGAGAACCAAATAATTTGTTTCCCTGGAAAGAAATGGAAAGTAGAGTTGATTTAGAAGCCATATCAGCATTCCAAGTCTTAAGCCATAAAGCTCTTCTGGCTAAGATAGCCAGAGACATAAATCTAACATCAACTCTAATAATATCAAAAATGGCATCACAGATGAAATTATTAGCATGCTGGAGAAGAATAATAATATCATGAGAATCACGATTTGTTACTTGTTGCGCTAGAGTTTCCAACCAAAAAGTTGAAGCTGCAGCAACATCAGCCAATGATATAGCAGGTCTAAGAAGATTACCTGAACATAGATAAGCTTTTCTTAGAAAAGATTCAATTTTTCTATCTAAAGGATCCTTAAACGAGGTACCATCTGATGTAGGAATGGTAGTACGTTTAGCAAGGGTAGAAATAGCCCCATCAACTTTAGGGATTTTGTCCCAAAATTCTAATCTGTCAGGCGGAACAGGATATAATTGCTTAAAACGTTTAGAAGGAGTAAATGAATTACCCAATCTATCCCATTCCTTAGCAATTACTGCAGAAATAGCATTAGGAACAGGAAAGACTTCTGGAATAACCGCAGGAGCTTTAAAAACCTTATCCAAACGTATAGAATTAGTATCAAGAGGACTAGAATCCTCTATTTCTAAAGCAATTAGTACTTCTTTAAGTAAAGAGCGAATAAATTCCATCTTAAATAAATATGAAGATTTATCAGCATCAATCTCTGAGACAGAATCCTCTGAACCAGAAGAGTCCAAAGAATCAGAATGATGGTGTTCATTTAAAAATTCATCTGTAGAGAGAGAAGATTTAAAAGACTTTTTACGTTTACTAGAAGGAGAAATAACAGACAAAGCCTTCTTTATGGATTCAGAAACAAAATCTCTTATGTTATCAGGAACATTCTGCACCTTAGATGTTGAGGGAACTGCAACAGGCAATGGTACATCACTAAAGGAAATATTATCTGCATTAACAAGTTTGTCATGACATTTAATACAAACAACAGCTGGAGGAATAGCTACCAAAAGTTTACAGCAGATACACTTAGCTTTGGTAGATCCAGCAGGCAGAGGTTTTCCTGTAGTATCTTCTGGCTCAGATGCAACGTGAGACATCTTGCAATATGTAAGAGAAAAAACAACATATAAAGCAAAATAGATCAAATTCCTTATAAGACAGTTTCAGGAATGGGAAAAAAATGCCAAACATCAAGCTTCTAGCAACCAGAAGCAAATGAAAAATGAGACTGAAATAATGTGGAGACAAAAGCGACGCCCATATTTTTTGGCGCCAAATAAGACGCCCACATTATTTGGCGCCTAAATGCTTTTGGCGCCAAAAATGACGCCACATCCGGAACGCCGACATTTTTGGCGCAAAATAACGTCAAAAAATGACCCAACTTCCGGCGACACGTATGACGCCGGAAACGGAAATGAATTTTTGCGCCAAAAAAGTCCGCGCCAAGAATGACGCAATAAAATGAAGCATTTTCAGCCCCCGCGAGCCTAACAGCCCACAGGGAAAAAAGTCAAATTTTTGAGGTAAGAAAAATATGATAATTAAAGCATAATCCCAAATATGAAACTGACTGTCTGGAAATAAGGAAAGTTGAACATTCTGAGTCAAGGCAAATAAATGTTTGAATACATATATTTAGAACTTTATAAATAAAGTGCCCAACCATAGCTTAGAGTGTCACAGAAAATAAGACTTACTTACCCCAGGACACTCATCTACATGTTTGTAGAAAGCCAAACCAGTACTGAAACGAGAATCAGTAGAGGAAATGGTAAATATAAGAGTATATCGTCGATCTGAAAAAGGGAGGTAAGAGATGAATCTCTACGACCGATAACAGAGAACCTTATGAAATAGACCCCGTAGAAGGAGATCACTGCATTCAATAGGCAATACTCTCCTCACATCCCTCTGACATTCACTGCACGCTGAGAGGAAAACCGGGCTCCAACTTGCTGCGGAGCGCATATCAACGTAGAATCTAGCACAAACTTACTTCACCACCTCCCTTGGAGGCAAAGTTTGTAAAACTGATTTGTGGGTGTGGTGAGGGGTGTATTTATAGGCATTTTAAGGTTTGGGAAACTTTGCCCCTCCTGGTAGGAATGTATATCCCATACGTCACTAGCTCATGGACTCTTGTTAATTACATGAAAGAAATATATATATATATATATATATGATAAAAATATATATGATAATATTAAATTAAGAGCATGTTTATATTTATTTTTAAAAAAAATTTGATAGATATTTTTATAATAGATATTTTTTATATTTTTTCCACATATTTTGTAATATTAATGCAAAAGGAAGCATTTAGATAGTTCGCTAGTGTATCGCTAAACACAGTTAGAAGATAACCCTTTAATGTTTATAGTGGTAGATTAATATGCAAATTAAGAATTGTTATATCGAGAATGTCTATACATATATTATTTAGCATCAGTTACCTAAAGATTATATAGTATCTGTGTCAAAGTAAGATTGTTAGGTGTTGTATACCTCCTAGAGGATTGTTTTAAAAAAACAGTTGAGATTGAAGTCTATATTCAAGCCTTTTGGGCGTAGTGTTTGTAGTTCAAAAATCCACTTCGCTTCACTTTTAAGTAGACTATTAGTTAAATTGCCTCCTCTTTTATTGGGCATAATTTTTTAAATAGCTGTGAATTGGAAGAATTTTAAATTACTGTTATTACATATTCTGAAATGTTTAAGTAATGGAAGATCTATGTTCCTATCTTCATCTGAATGTTCTATTGATAGGATATGTTCTCTAATTCGCTCTCTAAGCGTCCTTTCCGTTTCTCCAGTATATTGTTTCCCACATTTTTTGCATTCTATTAGGTATATAATGTTTTTATCCATACATCTTATAGTATTCTTTATTTTGAATTCTTTGCCTGTCTGATTCGAAATAAACATATCCCACATGGATAAAATCCTGAGAGGGTTTCTCCTGTGACCCCTTTTTCTATTCTATTTGGGTTATACTTCAATGTCGTTGCTAATATGTTTTTCAAATTTCTGTTTTTTCGATAGACAAATTTTGCAAGTTTCTGGTATGTTATTTCCTATATGTGGGTCTACTTTTAAAACATCCCAGTGTTTTTTTAATTATTTGTTCTAGCGCTCTTCTATCTTCACTATATTCGGTGATAAATGGAATCAATATTTCATTTGGATTGGAGTTAGTTTATGTTTTTTGTCTATATTGAAGTATGTCATTCCTCTCAATTTGCTGAATATTTTTTCTATTTCTATCTTGTCTATATCATATCCCCTCTATAAATTAGTTTTTCAGTAATTGAGACTGAATTTCATAATCTTTATCTTTTTTACAATTGCGCCTAATCCTTAGAAACTGGCCTTTCGGTATATTTTGTTTCCACTTATGTAGGTGGCAGCTCTTTTCATGTATGAAGTTATTGGAATCTACTTCCTTAAAGTAGGTTTTAGTATTTATTTCATTGTTGACTATTTCAATTGCAATATCTAGGTAGTGAACTTTGTTATGAGTGTAGTCTGCAGTAAATTTTAAATTTATGTCATTGATATTCATGTGTTCTAGGCATGATGTTAGGTCTGTCTCACTGCCTTACTAGATGAAAAAGACATCATCAATGTATCTTTTATACATTATAAATTTATTTTTAAAATGGGTATTTTCCAGGAATTTAGATTCCGATAGGCCCATGAACAAATTTGCATAACTTGGTGCAAATTGTGTGCCCATTGCAGTCCTGCAAATTTGTTCATAGAATTTGTTATCATACAGAAAAAAGCTATGGGTTAATATAAATTGAATACCATCAAATATGAAATGTCTTTGTTCTTTTTAATATCTGTATCTGCTTTGATGAAATAGTCAACTGCTTTTATTCCATCATCATGTTTGATGCATATGTATAGAGACTGTACATCACAGGTAACTAATATATAGTCTGGTTCCCATTTGATTTGATTCAAGAAAATTAATACATTTGTGGAGTCTCTTAAATATGATGGTAGTTTGGACACATATTTTTGAAGGTATTTATCTATATAGGCAGAGAGGTTAGAGGTGAGAGAATTAATGCCGGATATTATTGGCCTGCCAGGGGGGTTAGTTAGGGATCTATGAATTTTTGGGAGGGCGTATATAACTGGTATGATCGAATCATTTGGAAGGAGAAACTCAAATTATTGTTTATAATTCCTAAGTTCTTAGCTTCTTCTAGGTAGTTTTTTAGAAAAACTTTGTAGACTATAGTTGGATTACATTTTAGTTTTTTTTTATATGTAACATCATCAATTAATAATTTTATCATTTCATTGTATTTGGATTTATCTATCATTACTACCCCCCCCCCCTTTGTCCACTGGTTTAATTATGATATCTTTATTATTTTCCAGTTCCCTGATCAGATTCCTTTGTTTTAAACTTACATTATGTTTAGTTTCTGTAGTTAATTGTAATTTTGTTATGTCTTCTAGAACTAATTTTTCAAATGTCTCAACATATTTGCCTTTTTCATCTTTGGGATAAAAATTTGATTTATTTTTTAGACCTGAATGTATATAATTCTCTGTGTTTTGCTCTGTATTGGGAATAGTAGTGTTTATATTTCTTTCTATTGGGCTTTTCATAAAAACATAATTTATGTAAGAACTTACCTGATAAATTCATTTCTTTCATATTGGCAAGAGTCCATGAGCTAGTGACGTATGGGATATACATTCCTACCAGGAGGGGCAAAGTTTCCCAAACCTCAAAATGCCTATAAATACACCCCTCACCACACCCACAATTCAGTTTAACGAATAGCCAAGAAGTGGGGTGATAAGAAAGGAGCGAAAGCATCAAACAAGGAATTGGAATAATTGGGCTTTATACAAAAAAAATCATAACCACCACAAAAAGGGTGGGCCTCATGGACTCTTGCCAATATGAAAGAAATGAATTTATCAGGTAAGTTCTTACATAAATTATGTTTTCTTTCATGTAATTGGCAAGAGTTCCTGAGCTAGTGACGTATGGGATAGCAGATACCCAAGATGTGGAACTTCCATGCAAGAGTCACTAGAGAGGGAGGGATTAAATAAAGACAGCCAATTCCGCTGAAAAAATAATCCATAACCCAAATCAAAAAGTTTTAATCTTAATATGAAAAAAACTGAAATTATAAGCAGAAGAATCAAACTGAAACAGCTGCCTGAAGTACTTTTCTACCAAAAACTGCTTCAGAAGAAGAAAAAACATCAAAATGGTAGAATTTAGTAAAAGTATGCAAAGAAGGCTAAGTTGCTGCTTTGCAAATCTGATCAAAAGAAGCTTCATTCTTAAAAGCCCAGGAAGTAGAAACTGACCTAGTAGAATGAGCCGTAATCCTTGGAGGCGGGGATCTACCCGACTCCACATAACTAAGCATGATGAATCAAAGACTTTAACCAAGATGCCAAAGAAATGGCAGAAGCCTTCTGACCTTTCCTAGAACCAGAAAAGACAACAAATAGACTAGAAGTCTTCCTGAAATCTTTAGTAGCTTCAACATAATATTTCAAAGCTCTAACTACATCCAAAGAATGTAAAGATCTCTCCAGAGAATTCTTAGGATTAGGAAACAAAGAAGGGACAACAATTTCTCTACTAATGTTGTTAGAATTCACAACTTTAGGTAAAAAATTAAATTAAGTCTGCAACACTGCCTTATCCTGATGAAAAATCAGAAAAGGAGATTCCCAAGAAAGAGCAGATAACTCAGAAACTCTTCTAGCAGAAGAAATAGCCAAAAGGAATAAAATTTTCCAAGAAAGTAATTTAATATCCAGAGAATGCATAGGTTCAAACGGAGGAGCCTGTAAAGCCCTCAGAACCAAATTAAGACTCCAAGGAGGAGAAGTTGACTTAATGACAGGCTTAATACGAACCAAAGCCTGTACAAAACAATGAATATCAGGACGATTAGCAATCTTTCTTTGAAAAAGTACAGAAAGAGCAGAGATTTGTCCTTTCAAAGAACTTGCAGACAAACCTTTTTCCAAACCATCCTGAAGAAACTGTAAAATTCTTGGAATTCTAAAAGATTGCCAAGAGAATTTATGTGAAGAACACCAAGAAATGTAAGTGTTCCAGACTCGGTAATAGATCTTTCTAGACACAGATGTACGAGCCTGTAACATAGTATTAATCACTGAATCAGAGAAACCTCTATGACTAAGTATTAAGCGTTCAATCTCCATACCTTCAAATTTAATGATTTGAGATCCTGATGGAAAAATGGGCCTTGAGATAGAAGGTCTGGCCTTAACGGAAGTGTCCAAGGTTGGCAACTGGCCATCTGAACGAGATCCGCATACCAAAACCTGTGTGGCCATGCTGGAGCCACCAGCAGTACAAACAAACGCTCCATTAGGATTTTGGAAATCACTTTTGGAAGAAGAACTAGAGGCGGAAAGATATAAGCAGGTTGATAATTCCAAGGAAGTGACAACGCGTCTACCGCTTCCGCCTGAGGATCCCTAGATCTGGATAGATACTTGGGAAGTTTCTTGTTTTGATGAGAGGCCATCAGATCTATTTCTGGAAGTCCCCAGATTTGAACAATCTGAAGAAATACCTCTGAGTGAAGAGACCATTCGCCCGGATGTAACGTCTGGCGACTGAGATAATCCGCTTGTCTATACCTGGGATGTGAACCGCAGAAATTAGACAGGAGCTGGATTCCGCCCATACAAGTATCCGAGATACTTCTTTCATAACCTGAGGACTGTGAGTCCCCCCTTGATGATTGGCATATGCCATGGTTGTGACATTGTCTGTCTGAAAACAAATAAACAATTCTCTCTTCAGAAGAGGCCAGAACTGAAGAACTCTGAAAATCGCACAGAGTTCCAAAATGTTGATTGGTAATCTCGCCTCCTGAGATTCCCAAACCCCCTGCGCTTTCAGAGATCCCCATACAGCTCCCCAACCTGAAAGACTTGCATCTGTTGAGATCACAGTCCAGGTTGGATGAACAAAAGAGGCCCCTTGAATTAAACGATGGTGATCCAACCACCAAGTCAGAGAAGATCTAACATTGGGATTTAAGGATATTAATTGTGATATCTTTGCATAATCCCTGCACCATTGGTTCAGCATACAAAGCTGGAGAGGTCTCATGTGAAAACGAGCAAAAGGGATCGCGTCCGATGCAGCAGTCATGAGACCTAGAATTTCCATACACAAAGCTACCGAAGGGAATGATTGAGACTGAAGGTTTCGACAAGCTGAAACTAATTTCAGACATCTCTTTTCTGTTAGAGACAAAGTCATGGACACTGAATCTATTTGGAAACCAAAAAAGGTTACCTTTGTCTGAGGAATCAAGGAACTCTTTGGTAAATTGATCCTCCAACCATGTTTTTGAAGAAACAACACAAGTTGATTCTTATGAGATTCTGCAGAATGTAAAGACTGAGCAAGTACCAAGATATCATCCAAATAAGGAAATACCGCAATACCCTGTTCTCTGATTAAAGAGAGAAGGGCACCGAGAACCTTTGAAAAGATCCTTGGAGCTGTTGCTAGGCCAAACGGAAGAGCAACAAACTGGTAATGCTTGTCTAGAAAAGAGAATCTCAGAAACTGATAGTGATCTGGATGGATAGTAATATGAAGATATGCATCCTGTAAGTCTATTGTTGACATATAATGCCCTTGCTGAACAAAAGGCAGAATAGTCCGTATAGTCACCATTTTGAATGTTGGTATCCTTACATAACGATTCAATATTTTTAGATCCAGAACTGGTCTGAAGGAATTCTCCTTCTTTGGTACAATGAACAGATTTGAGTAAAACCCCAGACCCCGTTCCAGAACTGGAACTGGCACAATTACCCCTGCCGACTCTAGGTCTGAAACACATTTCAGAAAAGCCTGAGCCTTTACTGGGTTTACTGTAATGCGTGAGAGAAAAAATCTTCTCACAGGTGGTCTTACCTTGAAACCTATTCTGTACCCTTGTGAAACAATGTTCTAAATCCAAAGACTTTGAATTGAATTGATCTAAACATCTTTGAAAAATCGTAACCTGCCCCCTACCAGCTGTGCTGGAATGAGGGCCGCACCTTCATGCGGATTTGGGAGCTGGTTTTGACTTTCTAAAAGGCTTGGATTTATTCCAGATTGGAGAAGGTTTCTAAACGGAAACTGTTCCTTTAGGGGAAGGATCAGGCTTTTGTTCCTTATTCTGACGAAAGGAATGAAAACGATTAGCAGCCCTATATTTACCTTTAGATTTTTTGTCCTGAGGCAAAAAGGCTCCCTTCCCCCCAGTAACAGTTGAAATTATTGAATCTAACTGAGAACCAAATAATTTATTACCTTGGAAAGAAAGAGAAAGCAACGTTGACTTAGAAGTCATATCTGCATTCCAAGACTTAAGCCATAAAGCTCTTCTAGCTAAAATAGCTAAAGACATATACCTGACATCAATTCTAATGATATCGAAAATGGCATCACAAACAAAGTTATTAGCATGTTGAAGAAGTTTAACAATGCTATAAGCATTATGGTCTGACACTTGTTGCGCTAAAGCCTCCAACCAGAAAGTGGAAGCTGCAGCAACATCAGCCAAAGAAATAGCAGGTCTAAGAAGATTACCTGAACATAAATAAGCCTTCCTTAGAAAGGATTCAAGCTTCCTATCTAAAGGATCCTTAAAAGAAGTACTATCTGCCATAGGAATAGTAGTACGTTTAGCAAGAGTAGAGATAGCTCCATCAACTTTGGGGATTTTTTCCCAAAACTCTAATCTATCAGATGGCAACGGGTACAATTTCTTAAACCTTGGAGAAGGAGTAAATGAAGTACTCAGACGATTCCATTCCCTAGAAATTACTTCTGAAATAGCATCAGGAACTGGGAAAACTTCTGGAATAACTACATGAGGTTTAAAAACTGAATTTAAACGCTTATTAGTTTTAATATCAAGAGGACTAGACTCCTCCATATCTAATGCAATCAACACTTCTTTAAGTAAAGAACGAATAAACTACATCTTAAACAAATATGAAGATTTATCAGTGTTAATATCTGAGGCAGAATCTTCTGAACCAGATAGATCCTCATCAGAAATAGATAAGTCAGAATGATGGCGGTCATTTAAAAATTCATCTGAAATATGAGAAGTTTTAAAAGACCTCTTACGTTTACTAGAAGGAGGAATAACAGACAGAGCCTTCCGAATAGAATTAGAAACAAACGCTTTTACATTAACAGGAACATCCTGAACATTAGATGTTGAAGGAACAACAACAGGTAATGGATTATTACTAATGGAAATATTATCAGCGTTTGATAGTTTATCATGACAACTAACACAAACTACAGCCGGAGGAACAGTTACCAAAAGTTTACAACAAATGCACTTAGCTTTGGTAGAACCGGCATCAGGCAGCGTCTTTCCAGAAGTAGATTCTGATCCAGGGTCAGGTAGTGACATCTTGCAATATGTAATAGAAAAAACAACATATAAAGCAAAATTATCAAATTCCTTAAATGGCAGTTTCAGGAATGGGAAAAAATGCAAAACAAAACAAGCCTCTAGAAACCAGAAGCAACTAAAAAGTGAGACTAAAATAATGTGAAAAAAACTGGCGCCAAGTATGACGCCCACATTTTTGGCGCCAAGTATAACGGCCACATTTTATGACGCCAAGAATGACGCCCATATTTTTTGGCGCCAAAAACGTCCGCAACACACATATGTCAAAAAAATGATGCAATCACGTGAAAACTTCCGGCGTCAACTATAACGCCGGAAATGACGAAATTTTTGCGCCCAAAAAGTCTCGCGCCAAGAATGACGCAATAAATTGAAACATTTTTTGCACCCGCGAGCCTAACAGCCCGCAATTTAGAAAAAAAGGTCAATTGAAAATTGAAATTTTTAAGGTAAGAAAAAATATAATTCATATGCATTTTCCCAAAAAAATGAAACTGACAGTCTGAAAGAAGGAATACTAATTATCCTGAATCATGGCAAATATAAGTTTAACACATATATGTAGAACTTTACATATAAAGTGCCCAACCATAGCTTAGAGTGTCATGAATAGAAATAAGACTTACTTACCCTAAGACACTCATCTACATATAGTAGATAGCCAAACCAGTACTGAAACGAGAATCAGTAGAGGTAATGGTATATAAGAGTATATCGTCGATCTGAAAAGGGAGGTAGAAGAAATCTCTACGACCGATAACAGAGAACCTATGAAATAAATCCCCTAGAGGAAGACCATGGTATTTAAATAGGCAATACTCTCTTCACATCCCTCTGACATTAACTGCACTCTGAGAGGAAAACCGGGCTTCAGCCTGCTGCGAAGCGCATATCAACGTAGAAATCTAGCACAAACTTACTTCACCACCTCCATGGGAGGCAAAGTTTGTAAAACTGAATTGTGGGCATTTTGAGGTTTGGGAAACTTTGCCCCTCCTGGTAGTAATGTATATCCCATACGTCACTAGCTCATGGACTTACATGAAAGAAATATTTTTTTTAGAGTTAGGTTCCTTATAAATGTATTAGCATCTATTTATGCATTGAATTTGTCTAACTTTTTTGTAGGTGCAAAAGTCAAACCTTTAAAGAGTATCTCACTGGGGCCTAACTATTAAGCTCCGAACGGAGCTTGATGGCCCGTGTTTCTGGCGAGTCTTCAGACTCGCCAGTAACACAAGTTATGGAGTAGCGGTCATAAAGACCGCTGCTTCATAACCCTCTCCGTCTGCTCTGATGAGGCGGACAGGAATCGCCGGAATTCAACCCGATCGAGTACGATCAGGTTGATTGACACCTCTCTGCTGGCGGCCCATCGGTTGCGAGTCTGCAGGGGGCGGCATTGCTGAATACGGAGAGCGTACTGCTCTCCGCATTCAGCGATGTCTGTCGGACCTGATCCGCACTGTCGGATCAGGTCCGACAGACATTTGTTAAATTGGCCTCTATGTGTTCATTTTCTAGAGTAATACTGCTCAGGTTATATATTCCCTTTTTATCACTTATGTCATTCTTTTTATTTTCTGGTTGTGTGGTATTTGTTGTATGTTTGGTCTTTCTCTTATTCCCCCTTCCTCTATTTCCCCTTCTTCTGATAGGTATCTTTTTCTTCTTGTGCCATTGTTTATGTGTCCCACCCCTAAAAAATGTGTCCCGTGTGTTTGATTTTTTTTTCTGGACTCTCTAATAGTGCTGTATGTATTCGCGTAGTTTTCATTTTCTTCTACAAATTTTGTTAATGGGGCAAACCTATTACTAAGACTAACTTGTGGTCTCTCTTCTCTACAAGAGGTAGTGTGGTGTCCTTTATTATATTGTTTATAGTGTGGCTGCTCTTCATAATGATTGTAATTTCTATTGTATGAATGTTCCCCCTGTCTTGTATTTTGATTTGAATGAGATAGGTATTCTTGAGTTGTTTTTTTTTATTTGTACTTCTGTGATTATATTCTACTCTTTTCCATTGGTTATTGGAATAAGTGTCTCTAGTGTGGTTTTTGTTAGGGATCCAATGTTTTTCATCTTTGTGCCAGGATGGTCTCAAATTATAATTAAAGTTAGTATTATCATTTGAGTATCCTGTTGGTTTTATATGATTTCTATAGTTATTCGTGTTTCCATTCTCTCTATTATTATAGTGTCTTTGATGATAATATTGTTGTTACCTATGTATAGTATTGATACTGTTATTTCTATAAGTATGAACTGGCGTTTGTTTTTTTTTACCTGAATTTTATTATCTGTGTTTCTCAGTTCTTCTTGTGGGCCTCTACATTTATGACTGATATAGAGTGTTCTTCATTTGGATTCTTTTGATGTGTTTCGTAATCTTCCCTATCCCTCTCAAATTTGTTTAGTTTTACCTTTATTAGATCTTCTTTTGATTCTTTCATAAGTTTTTTTTTTAGGGATTCTTCTCTTATATTCACCTAGCCTAACAAAACCACTTCCCAAAAAGCAAAAGTCAAAGTGATAGCATTATCCAGTAAAATGGGCAATAATGAGTTTTGGGAAAGACTTTCCCGCCCTATGAATCAAGTTTTAGCAAAGAAGCTAACCTATCAGCTGTGGTCTTCTTGCCTTTGTGTGGACTGGAGAAAAGAATAAACAAATTAGAAGACTATCTAAAATCCTTGTAAGTAGACTTACAATGTTCTCACTACATCTAAATTATGAAGGAGACAAAGAGAAGAAACTAAACTTTGGTAAAAAGTCAATTTAATCCTTAAAACTGCCTTATCATGGAGAAAAACAAGATAAAGAGGCTCTACTCACATGAAGTGGAGCTATAATAAGCTCTATGGAATGTGTACACCTACTTTAATACTAGTAGGTAGGTAAACAGTTTCACATGGCAGTATAAAATGTATTATAAAAGCATATAAAATTACGTAAAAACGCCAAATGTTCAGTGTATATACATATGTATCAGAGTCCCAATAAGCTACAGTTCAAAAAATACTGTCCAGAGCTGTCCTATATAGCAGATGGAAAATGGATTTGGAGCAGTATGTATCCACTAAAACCAACCGGCAAGGATACACTCCGCCCCAGACGTCACTGGCACGGGATGGCTTGTTGTGTGGATTACATTCTGATGTACATTTTGCTTTCTCTAGGAATAAAGTGCACATGTGTAGTTCCAACATATATATCCACTTCAGTGTTGTTACTGGAAATCCGTTTTTCTACATTCATCATATTTATTATTGGCAATTCCTCTGTATTTTATACGACAAAAGAGGCAAGTTCATCCAATATATTGATAAGATCCTAATAAAAAAAACACAGCATCAAATATCTAAACAAAATCTTAAAGGGACACTGACGTCAAAATTAAAGGACCAGTTAACACAGTAGATTTGCATACTCAACAAATGCATGATAAAAAGACAATGCAATAGCACTTAGATTTTTTTTCTGACAATTTTAAAATTGTATGCTCTATCTGAATGAAAGTTTAATTTTGACTTTAGTGTCCCTTTAAACTTTCATGATTCAGCCAGAGCATGAAATTTAACAACTTTCCAATTTGCTTCCATTAACCCTTTTGTGACAGGGTTAAAGTGTCTACATCGGAACACCTGTTCCGATGTAGACAAATTGAAACTACGCGATCGTGCATACGATCGCGAGATTTCAATTATTGGATCGCATCTGGGGGGCGTCCCTACAACCCTAGGAATGCCCTCCAGACCGCGATCAAGTCCTTGAAGCGCAGAAGGCTTCAGGACAGCCGTTTGATATGACGTTCTATTCCGTCATAACGGCTTGAAAACCTTGAGCTCATCATGTATGATTTCTTGATAAACTTGGGAATTCATTTTTCCTTCAATAATGGCAAGTTGTCCAGGCCGTGAAGCAGCCTTAAATCATGATGCTCCCTCTATCATACCATTGGGATGATGTTTTCATGTTGGTGTCCTTTTTACCATACATGTTGCTACATGTGCTTCCCAAACAACTCAAACATAGTTTCATCAGTCCACAAAACATTTTCCCAGTAGCATTGTGGAGTGTCAAAGTGGTCTTTGGCAAACTTCAGATGTGCAGCAATGTTTTTTTGGGAAAGCAGCGGCTTTCTTCGTTTTGTCCTGCCATAAACACCATGCATGATTAATTTTCCATATAGTAGATGCATGAACAGATGTCACGTCTCACCTGATGAAACAGTAAATCCGACAGACAGCCTAAGGAGAATAAGTTTGCTGGGCGATTTCCAACGGTCCAGCACGCCTATCTTGCACTTGTGGTGCCTGCTAATTTGTGAGAATGTTTCTTTATTGCACTGCACATTATCATTATGAAGATATCACACCATTGGGGTGCCCTATTTTCGTTTTTCTCTTCTAGTTATTGATCTCGTGGTTTCACAAGATTTCATATTGAAGAGGATGCTGCCCGTTTCAAGTTTAACCCACCAAGATTAATTACATTCCGGTGAACTCTGTGCTGCTCCATAGTAATGGATTTTTCACTCAATGTTATTGTCAATGATTCTATTTATTGATGTATGTTTTGGGCGCTTTTAGCATTCCTATGTTTTATTTTGTTGCTTAATTAAACCTTTGTTATACTGACAAACAGTAATGATTATTTTTTTTTTATAAGATTTAGCTGTTTACAGGCAACCTAAAACCGGTTTTGCTGGGGGTGTCTGCAACATAAAATTTCAAATTAAGAATTTTGTTTTGTTACATGAACTGATATGAGCACTTTCCCAGTACATGTAAACGGTGTCCTCTATAAACAAGTTTTGACGGATCAGAATTTTCAAGTTCACGTTTGCCAGCTTGTCATAGTACATGCTATTAGCAATGCAATTTACTTGTGCACCTGTATCAATCTTGAATTTAATCAGTATGTTTTGTGTGCTCATTTACTTAATCTTGTTCTACATTTGTTTTATAAACCATAGCTAGAAATATTGTACTTTCATCAATTTTACTATCAGTTTAATTTCCATCTTACTCCACTTGATTCACTGACTTCTTATGCTTTATAGTGTTGTTTCTGCACACCATGGCAAAATAGTTGCACATTGTGTATTCATAGTGTGTTTTGTACAACAATTAGTACGACTTCTGTACAGAGTTTGTTCTGTACAGTCCAGTAAGTTTTTTGCTCTGCTGCCAATAAGTCAGATTACTTTCACTTTTCCTTTGCACTATGTGTAAGACTCCTGTGTCTGTGTAAGGGATGGGCAAATGTTTTGTAACATTTGAAAATTAAACTAATTTTAACACATTCATTTGTGTCGTTTTAAATGTTTGTACACCATTCTAACATTCATTTAATGTAATTGTATTTCTATTGCTTTCTTTAAATGTATATCAATTTGTTCTAATAATTCTATCCGAATTATGCAATATTCAAATTCAAAAAATTCAAATCTATATATTTGATTTAGTATTTCTAATTATCTATTTAAAGGGACATTCCAGTCAAAATATAAATGCACATAGATTTATTGCATCTTTGAATAGAAACATATTTTCAATATACATGTATTTGCAAAAATTCTTCTATTAAGAGTTATCACTGTTTTAGTGTTAATATTTTTCTCTGCACATGAAGCATAGCTAGATATTGTCACTGCACCCACATTTTAAATAATGCAGCTGCTCAGATCATCAGTAGGGCTTGTATCATGTCAGCAATTAACAAATTGAGTCAAGTACAAGTACCATAGGCTCTCCGAACAAGTGCTGTGTTTAAAATGCTGGTGCACGGTGCATACTTAAATACACTTTTGAAACAGCTATAGATTTTATTAGAAGCATTTTTGCTGATGCATGTATATTACAAAACTGCTTCTGTTCAATACTGAAATGCACCCATGTGGTTTCCAATTTTGGCTGGAATATCCCTTTAAATGTAATACTCAAATTATGCAATATTTGAAATAGAAACGTTCAAATTGATATTTTTGTATCAATTTACTAAATTCCCTACCACATGAACTATTGAACTTATGAATAGTATTTGTTAAATTTAATGTTACATATGAAATTTTGAATATGTATATTCAATCTAATTATGAACGTTCAAAAACTAAAGTAATATTCAAAAGCTGGAATTAACATTCTTATTAACATTCGATTGTCCAAAACGAATGTCCACAGGATTATTTGTTCTTCAGAACGAATTGCACTTTCAGCACATTTGAATATCCCTAGTCTGTGTCACTATTAAGTAACTGGATGTGAGCTCTAGAGGTTTCATTTGCTCTAGCTATTTTTACTGCAGAGTATGGTTAGATCCTCTTAAAGCAGTATTTGTTTTAATGTACTCATATCATCATAATCATGAAAGGCACAGTCTTTAGCTATTAGATGTAACGGTGTGACCCACTCATCTATAGATTATGTTTTACCCTGTCTTTCACAAATCACTTTTCTTTGTACAGATGTTTTTCTTGGGATTAAAGTATGCCTCAAACGTCTCAAATAACACATTGGCATCCTTTTACCTGCAGAAGATATAGCTCAATTGGCACTCCATGATCTGCATACTCTCCAATGCAAATAAGAGACTGCTCCTGTGTTAGGGCCAGTAAATGTATGCTTACCTGATAAAATTAATTTCTTCTATAGTACGACGAGTCCATGGATTCATCCTTTACTTGTGGGATGATATCCTCCTGCTAACAGAAAGTGACAACGAGCACCACAGCAGAGCTGTCTATATAGCTCCTCCCTTAGCTCCAACCCCCAGTCATTCGACCAAAGGTACAGGAAGAAAAAGGAGAAACTACATTGAAGAAATGAATTTATCAAGTAAGCATAAATTTACTTTTCTTCTATAAGGTACGACAAGTCCTCGGATTCATCCTTTACTTGTGGGATACAATACCAAAGCTACAGGACACGGATGAACGGGAGAGACAAGACAGATGGCTAAACAGAAGGCACCACTGCTTGAAGAACTTTTCTCCCAAAAATAACCTCCGAAGAAGCAAAAGTATCAAATTTGGAAAATTTGGAAAAGGTATGAAGCGAAGACCAAGTTGCAGCCTTACAAATCTGTTCAACAGAAGCATCATTTTTTTTAAAAGCCCACGTGGAAGCCACCGATCTAGTAGAGTGAGCTGTAATTCTTTCAGGAGGCTGCTGTCCAGCAGTCTCGTATGTCAAACGGATGATGCTTTTCAGCCAAAAAGAAAGAGAGGTAGCCATAGCTTTTTGACCTCTAAGTTTTCCAGAATAGACAACAAACAAAGAAGATGTTTGATGGAAATCTTTGGTCGCTTGCAAGTAAAACTTCAAAGCGCGAACCACATCCAAGTTGTGCAACAGACGCTCCCTCTTAGAGGAAGGATTAGGACACAGAAGGAACAACAATTTCCTGATTAATATTCCTATTAGTAACAACCTTAGGAAGGAATCCAGGTTTGGTACGCAAAACCACCTTATCAGCATGGAAAACAAGATAAGGTGAGTCGCATTGCAATGCAGATGGTTCAGAAACTCTTTGAGCCGAAGAGATAGCAACTAAAAACAGGACTTTCCAAGATAGAAGCTTAATATCTATGGAATGCATAGGTTCACACGGAACCCCTTGAAGAACTTTAAGAACTAAATTCAAACTCCATGGCGGAGCAACAGGTTTAAACACAGGCTTGATTCTATTAAAGCCTGACAGAACAACTGAACGTCTGGAACATCTGCCAGACACTTGTGCAATAAAATGGATAAAGCAGATATCTGTCCCTTTAAGGAACTAGCTGATAGCCCCTTCTCCAATCTTTCTTGGAGAAAGGACAAAATCCTAGGAATCCTGATCTTACTCCATGAGTAGCCTTTAGATTCGCACCAATAAAGATATTTACGCCATCTTATGATAAATTTTCCTAGTGACAGGCTTTCAAGCCTGAATCAAAGTATCTATGACCGACTCAGAGAATCCCCGCTTGGATAAAATCAAGCGTTCAATCTCCAGGCAGTCAGCCGCAGAGAAACTAGATTTGGATGCTGGAACGGACCTTGAATCAGAAGGTCCTGTCTCAGTGGCAGAGTCTATGGTGGAAGAGATGACATGTCCACCGGGTCTGCATACCAAGTCCTGCGTGGCTACGCAGGTGCTATCAAAATCACCGAAGCTCTCTCCTGTTTGATTCTGGCAATTAAACGAGGAAGGAGAGGAAATGGTGAAAACACATAAGCCAGGTTGAACAACCAGGGTACTGCTAGAGCATCTATCAGTACTGCTTGAGGATCCCTTGATCTGGATCCGTAACAATGACGTTTGGCGTACTGACGAGACACCATCAGATCCAATTCCGGTGTGCCCCATTGATGAATCAATTGTGCAAACACCTCCGGATGGAGTTCCCACTCCACCGGATGAAAAGTCTGACGACTTAGAAAATCCGCTTCCCAGTTCTCTACTCCTGGGATATAGATTGCTGATAGATGGCAAGAGTGAGTCTCTGCCCATCAAATTATTTTGGTAACCTCTATCATTGCTAGAGAACTCTTTGTTCCCCCCTGATGATTGATATATGCTACAGTCGTGATATTGTCCGACGGGAATCTTATGAATCTGGCCGAAGCCAGCTGAGGCCACGCCTGAAGTGCGTTGAATATTGCTCTCAGTTCTAGAATATTGATTGGGAAGAGAGTCTCCTCCTGAGTCCACACACCCTGTGCTTTCAGGGAGATCCAGACTGCACCCCAGCCCAATAGGCTGGCGTCCGTCGTCACTATGACCAATGCTGGCCTGTGGAAACACATTCCCTGGGACAGATGATCCTGTGACAACCACCAAAGAAGAGAGTCTGTGGTCTCTTGATCCAGATTTATCTGAGGAGATAAATCCGCATAATCCCCATTCCACTGTTTGAGCATGCATAGTTGCAGTGGTCTGAGATGCAAGTGAGCAAACGGAACTATGTCCATTGCCGCTACCATTAGTCCGATTACCTCCATGCACTGAACCACTGTCAGAAAAATTACCTCCATGCACTGAATCACTGTCAGAAAAATTTTCATGTCCACCGAATCTATCAGAGTTCCCAGGAATGGAAAATATATCTCTCTACCAGCCAGTGTTGATCCGCGCCTGTTTTTGAAACTTCTAACTGACATATCTTGTCTCCAGCTCCCTCTCTGCAACACGCTGCAACCACTTTGACAGTATCTATCACATCTCATGCCAAGTAAGTTACCTGAACTAGAGACAGTGCTGGCTGGTAGAGAGATATATTTTTTTCCCCTTTGAGATATAAATAGCCATCTTACGTTGCTGACTCTTTGTATGTATTGCAATCACACTGCTTTGAAATTATCTATATTACCCCTTAGGCTCAGTAGTCGGTGATGGTGTGATGACACCCTCTTTCTCTCTAAGATTAGTCTATGGATGCTATACGATATACCTACTGATGTTCAACAATTGACACACACATCTACATGCTTGCCTAAATCTTGACATACATGTTTTTCTGGCTATGAGCCCTTTTTCTCTACTTGTCCTTTGTTTACTGAGAAGTATGTTTTACTGAGAGATACTTATGCACTAATGTTTAAATGCTGATATACTGCCTAGGTCCTGCAACTATCTTTTATTGAGCGCTGTTTCCTATAGACTGCCTTTATCGATGTTAAGTTGTTTCTTTGTGGTAGCTATTTCAGTATGTCACACATCACTATGTAGGGGGACATTTTATTTCTTTGTGTGCACCTTGAGTGTTTTAGGTGCTACTCATATGTCATGTCATTTATTGTTTGAGAATAGTTTTAAGATACACTTATATGGTTTGCACAATTATACTGTTTTTAACTATCACATTAGTAAAGGTAGGAATAATGTTAATTAGGTGATTCACCTGTTGTCATGGTTACATAGGTTTTGGCACAATTTCACTAATTGTTTGATGGGAGGGGCTATGTTGCTTTATATTGCACACTGTTCATTTGCACTGTTGCCTGGTCTGAGGAAGGGGTCTGCATACCCTGAAACGTCACCTTAATAAATTTTTTTTATTTTATATACCAAATGCAGTGAGTGCAGTCCTCTTCTATAATGGATTATATATATAAATGTGTGTGTGTGTATATTATATATATATATATATATATATATATAAAATATGGAATAGAACAAGATCATGAAAATCATGGGCAGTAATCGCGATGCATCATAGAATCGATTTGTTACAATGATGATCGTAATCGAATCGTGAGACAAGTGAAGATGCGCAGCTCTAATAGACAGCTCTGCTGTGGTGCACTTTGCCACTTCCTGTTAGCAGGAGGATAATATCCCACAAGTAAAGGATGAATACGTGGACTCGTCGTACCTTATAGAAGAAATAATATTTCCATGAGCTCTATCCATCTTGCCTAGTGCTCAGATACATTGCCAGTAGGGCTGCAACTAACGATTATTTTCATAATCGATTAATCGGCCGATTATTTTTTCGATTAATCGACTAATCGGATAAAAAGAGAATCAATAATAGTTTTCTATGTTTTAAATAAAATCCACATACTGAGTGTTACAAATATAAACTTCAGACTAAAACTTTACATAAACACAACTGTTTCTTCCATTTTTAAGCAGCAGAGCACAGTTTTATAATTAAACAAAACAAAACCACAAACTGTTTGAAAAGAGGTAGAACTAGAAAGTTAGACTATCACTGTTAATAACATTCTGTTCACTCTTTCAGAAACTTTGCATTGAAATGCAAAAATCTCAACATGTCCACATGCTTCTGGCTAAAGCTGGTTCTCTGTTTGCAGCTATATTTCCTGCAGCAGAGAAAAGGCTGTTGAGGTGTATAAGTAGGGTTTTGCCAATTTCACCAAAGTGGGATATTTATCTTTGTTAGCTCTTCACCAATGCTAAGTGTTTTCTACCTTGGCAAGGAGCCTCTCAAAGTAACCATTGACTTCATTCTAACATAAAAATATCTTGAATATCTATATGCAATGGTAAATAACCAGCTATAAGGTTAGGGGAAATATCTAATAACGAATATATACTTATATCTGGTACATATTATCACAATTTATTAAAAATATAAAAAAACAAAACAATAAAAACAAAATCAAAAGCGCTAAGGACTGTATATCAATAACAGGACAAAGCCTTACACATTTATTTATACAGCACATATAATCAGCAATAGCAAACAATACGCCAATAATTGTGCAAACAGATAATAGTGCACATCAATTTAAATAACTCCCATCAATCTAGGGGCAAGGTGTAAACAACAAGCTTGGCACTATATCATGAAAAGCATAGTTCCAAATCACCAGATTTAATATAAACAATCCAAAAGATGACTATTATATCTGGGTTGCACATAAGCCAGGGGTAGTTGTAAACTTATACTGTCCCGAAAAAGTGAAAAGTAAATGTCTGTAGACATCCTTTAGGCTAAGGACATAACCATAAAACACAATACCATATGCAGGAGTTCATTGGAGTGAAGCAGCTGGTGTTGTGCACAGACCAACTAATTGCAAACCAACTAATCGATTAATCGATTATGAGATTCGTTGACAACTATTTTCATAATCGATTATTATCGATTATGGCGATTAGTTGTTGCAGCTCTAATTGCCAGTATCAAAGTCCATAGGAGGCACTTGCTGTCTGCTTACAGTCATGACAAGCTTAATAAATCTGTTTACTTCTGAGACCATGTAAATATCTTCTGTTGTAGAATGCACAGAACTCCCAAATGCAGAATTGTTCAAATTCAAGAACTTTTTTTATTAACTGAAGACAACACAACCATTTCACTGTAATACCTGATGCTTGTCCCTAGTTTTAGAATATATAAACTGCAACAACTATAGACAATAACTGGAAGAAACCATTATGAGACATTCATGATAGCTTCAAACATATTTGAGAGCTCTCAACATCCAGATTGTGAAGAAGACTCACAAATTTTCTGATTAATAGTATCCGTAGATTGCACCTTACAGAAAAAAAAGAGAACAACTTTAACGAAGTCCTTTTGCGTATTGACGCTCCTGCTATGTATGACATTTGTACAGTTTCATAGGTTACTACATAGATCCTCATGTGTAATCAAGGCAACAGTTTGCTAATATATGATTGTGAGGTTGCCCTCTGATGGAGGTGTTGTAGGTTTCCTATTTTTGAAACTCCATTTTTGTTGATATTAAATTGTAATTATAGGAGACATCTCCCAGGAGTATCACAATTGGTCAGATTTTTTTTTTTGTATATAATATGTTTTCTTGTATTTTATTTGTATTGGTTTTGATTTTCCTTGCACCTTATGGTTATTGTTAGATACACGTGTTAGATCAGAAATACACATATGAAATATGGAAGAATTGAGTGCTGAATTCCCTGTCTTTTATTTTATATGGATCACTTATTCTAATCCTCTCTTTCTTAATATTAGAAATCTTAACTTGCTGAAAGTTGAAAGCTCAGAAATCCTTCTAGACAAAGAAAGTACCAAGTACCGAACATTTCCTGGGAAAAAAGTTAAGTCTAAACCATGTATAAGCTCAAAAGCAGATTAAAAGGGACAGACAACTCAAAAAATGTAATTGTTTAAAAAGAGATAATCCCTTTAGTCCCCATTGCCCAGTTTTGCATAGCCAACATGGTTATATGAAAAACATAATTTATGTAAGAACTTACATGATAAATTCATTTCTTTCATATTAGCAAGAGTCCATGAGCTAGTGACGTATGTGATATTCATTCCTACCAGGAGGGGCAAAGTTTCCCAAACCTCAAAATGCCTACAAATACACCCCTCACCACACCGACAAATCAGTTTAACGTATAGCCAAGAAGTGGGGTGATAAGAAAAAAAGTGCGAAAGCATAAAAAATAAGGAATTGGAATAATTGTGCTTTATACAAAAAAATCAAAACCACCACAAAAAAAGGGTGGGCCTCATGGACTCTTGCTAATATGAAAGAAATGAATTTATCAGGTAAGTTCTTACATAAATTATGTTTTCTTTCATGTAATTAGCAAGAGTCCATGAGCTAGTGACGTATGGGATAATGACTACCCAAGATGTGGATCTTCCACGCAAGAGTCACTAGAGAGGGAGGGATAAAATAAAGACAGCCAATTCGGCCGAAAATAATCCACACCCAAAATAAAGTTTAAATCTTATAATGCAAAAAACTGAAATTATAAGCAGAAGAATCAAACTGAAATAGCTGCCTGAAGTACTTTTCTACCAAAAACCGCTTCAGAAGAAGAAAACAAATCAAAATGGTAGAATTTAGTAAAAGTATGCAAAGAAGACCAAGTTGCTGCTTTGCAAATCTGATCAACCGAAGCTTCATTCCTAAACGCCCAGGAAGTAGAAACTGACCTAGTAGAATGAGCTGTAATCCTTGGAGGCGGAGTTTTACCCGACTCGACATAAGCATGATGAATTAAAGATTTCAACCAAGATGCCAAAGAAATGGCAGAGGCCTTCTGACCTTTCCTAGAACCGGAAAAGATAGCAAATAGTCTAGAAGTCTTTCGGAAATTCTTAGTAGCTTCAACATAATATTTCAAAGCTCTAACTACATCCAAAGAATGCAATGATCTCTCCTTAGAATTCTTAGGATTAGGACATAATGAAGGAACCACAATTTCTCTTCTAATGTTGTTAGAATTCACAACCTTAGGTAAAAATTTAAAAGAAGTTCGCAACACCGCCTTATCCTGATGAAAAATCAGAAAAGGAGACTCACAAGAAAGAGCAGATAATTCAGAAACTCTTCTGGCAGAAGAGATGGCCAAAAGAAACAAAACTTTCCAAGAAAGTAATTTAATGTCTAATGAATGCATAGGTTCAAACGGAGGAGCTTGAAGAGCCCCCAAAACCAAATTCAAACTCCAAGGAGGAGAAATTGACTTAATGACAGGTTTTATACGAACCAAAGCTTGTACAAAACAATGAATATCAGGAAGATTAGCAATCTTTCTATGAAAAAGAACAGAAAGAGCAGAGATTTGTCCTTTCAAGGAACTTGCAGACAAACCTTTATCCAAACCATCCTGAAGAAACTGTAAAATTCTCGGAATTCTAAAAGAATGCCAGGAAAAGTGATGAGAAAGACACCAAGAAATGTAAGTCTTCCAGACTCTATAATATATCTTCCTAGATACAGATTTACGAGCCTGTAACATAGTATTAATCACAGAGTCAGAGAAACCTCTTTGACTAAGAATCAAGCGTTCAATCTCCATACCTTTAAATTTAAGGATTTGAGATCCTGATGGAAAAAAGGACCTTGCGACAGAAGGTCTGGTCTTAACGGAAGAGTCCACGGTTGGCAAGAGGCCATCCGGACAAGATCCCCATACCAAAACCTGTGAGGCCATACTGGAGTCACCAGCAGAACAAACGAGCATTCCTTCAGAATCTTGGAGATTACTCTTGGAAGAAGAACTAGAGGCGGAAAGATATAGGCAGGATGATACTTCCAAGGAAGTGACAATGCATCCACTGCTTCCGCTTGAGGATCCCTGGATCTGGACAGATACCTGGGAAGTTTCTTGTTTAGATGAGAAGCCATCAGATCTATTTCTGGAAGTCCCCACATTTGAACAATCTGAAGAAATACCTCTGGGTGAAGAGACCATTCGCCCGGATGTAACGTTTGGCGACTGAGATAATCCGCTTCCCAATTGTCTATACCTGGTATATGAACCGCAGAGATTAGACAGGAGCTGGATTCCGCCCATACCAGTATTCAAGATACTTTTCATAGCCAGAGGACTGTGAGTCCCTCCTTGATGATTGATGTATGCCACAGTTGTGACAGTGTCTGTCTGAAAACAAATGAACGATTCTCTCTTTAGAAGAGGCCATGACTGAAGAGCTCTGACAATTGCACGGAGTTCCAAAATATTGATTGGTAATCTCACCTCCTGAGATTCCCAAACCCCTTGTGCTGTCAGAGACCCCCAAACAGCTCCCCAACCTGTCAGACTTGCATCTGCTGAAATTACAGTCCAGGTCGGAAGAACAAAAGAAGCCCCCTGAACTAAACGATGGTGATCTGTCCACCACGTCAGAGAGTGTCGTACAATCGGTTTTAAAGATATTAATTGAGATATCTTTGTGTAATCCCTGCACCACTGGTTCAGCATACAGAGCTGAAGAGGTCGCATGTGAAAACGAGCAAAGGGGATCGCATCCGATGCAGCAGTCATAAGACCTAGAATTTCCATGCATAAGGCTACCGAAGGGAATGATTGTGATTGAAGGTTTTGACAAGCTGAGATCAATTTTAGACGTCTCTTGTCTGTCAGAGACAGAGTCATGGACACTGAATCTATCTGGAAACCTAAAAAGGTAACCCTTGTTTGAGGAATCAATGAACTTTTCGGTAAATTGATCCTCCAACCATGATCTTGAAGAAACAACACAAGTCGATTTGTATGAGATTCTGCTAAATGTGAAGACTGAGCAAGTACCAAGATATCGTCCAAATAAGGAAATACCACAATACCCTGTTCTCTGATTACAGACAGAAGGGCACCGAGAACCTTTGTAAAAATCCTTGGAGCTTTTGCTAGGGCAAATGGCAGAGCCACAAACTGGTAATGCTTGTCTAGGAAAGAGAATCTCAGAAACTGATAGTGATCTGGATGAATTGGAATATGCAGATATGCATCCTGTAAATCTATTGTGGACATATAATGCCCTTGCTGAACAAAAGGCAGAATAGTCCTTACAGTTACCATTTTGAATGTTGGTATCCTTACATAACAATTCAATATTTTTTGATCCAGAACTGGTCTGAAGGAATTCTCCTTCTTTGGTACAATGAAGAAATTTGAATAAAACCCCAGCCCCTGTTCCAGAACTGGAACTGGCATAATTACTCCAGCCAACTCTAGATCTGAAACACATTTCAGAAATGCTTGAGCCTTCGCTGGATTTACTGGGACACGGGAAAGAAAAAATCTCTTTGCAGGAGGCCTTATCTTGAAGCCAATTCTGTACCCTTCTGAAACAATGTTTTGAATCCAAAGATTGTGAATTGAATTGATCCAAATTTGTTTGAAAAATCGTAATCTGCCCCCTACCAGCTGGGCTGGGTTTTCTAAAAGGCTTGGATTTATTCCAGACTGGAGATGGTTTCCAAACTGATACCGCTCCTGAGGGCGAAGGATCAGGCTTTTGTTCCTTATTGTGACGAAAGGAACGAAAACGATTATTAGACCTAAATTTACCTTTAGATTTTTTATCCTGTGGTAAATAAGTTCCTTTCCCTCCAGTAACAGGTGAGATAATAGAATCCAACTGAGAACCAAATAATTTATTACCCTGGAAAGAAAGGGAAAGCAAAGTTGACTTAGAAGACATATCAGCATTCCAAGTTTTAAGCCATAAAGCTCTTCTAGCTAAAATAGCTAGAGACATATACCTGACATCAACTCTAATGATATCAAAGATGGCATCACAAATAAAGTTATTAGCATGTTGAAGAAGATTAACAATGCTATGAGAGTTATGATCTGTTACTTGTTGCGCTAAAGCTTCTAACCAAAAAGTTGAAGCTGCAGCAACATCCGCTAAAGATATAGCAGGTCTAAGAAGATTACCTGAACATAAGTAAGCTTTTCTTAGAAAGGATTCAATCTTCCTATCTAAAGGATCCTTAAAGGAAGTACTATCTGCCGTAGGAATAGTAGTACGTTTAGCAAGAGTAGACACAGCCCCATCAACCTTAGGGATTTTGTCCCAAAAATCTAATCTGTCAGATGGCACAGGATATAATTGCTTAAAACGTTAAGGAGTAAATGAATTACCCAAATTATTCCATTCCCTGGAGATTACTTCAGAAATAGCATCAGGGACAGGAAAAACTTCTGGAATAACTACAGGAGATTTAAAAACCTTATTTAAACGTTTAGATTTAGTATCAAGAGGACCAGAATCCTCTATTTCTAATGCAATTAAGACTTCTTTAAGTAAAGAACAAATAAATTCCATTTTGAATAAATAAGATTTATCAGCATCAACCTCTGAGACAGAATCCTCTGAACCAGAGGAACCATTATCAGAATCAGAATGATGATGTTCATTTAAAAATTCATCTGAAAAATGAGAAGTTTTAAAAGACCTTTTACGTTTACTAGAAGGGGGAATAACAGACATAGCCTTCTTAATAGATTTAGAAACAAAATCTCTTATGTTAACAGGAACACTGAGTATTAGATGCTGATAGAACCACAACAGGTAATGTAACATTACTAAAGGAAATATTATCTGCATTAACAAGTTTGTCATGACATTCATTACAAACAACAGCTGGAGGAACAGATACCACAAGTTTACAACAGATACACTTAACTTTGGTAGATCCAGCACCAGGCAGCGTTTTTCCAGAAGTATCTTCTGACTCAGTGTCAATCTGGGACATCTTGCAATATGTAATAGAAAAAACAACATATAAAGCAAAATTGATCAAATTCCTTAAATGACAGTTTCAGGAATGGGAAAAAATGCCAGTGAACAAGCTTCTAGCAACCAGAAGCAATAAATAATGAGACTTAAATAATGTGGAGACAATAGTGACGCCCATATTTTTTAGCGCCAAAAAAGACGTCCACATTATTTGGCGCCTAAATGCTTTTGGCTCCAAAAATGACGCCACATCCGGAACGCCGACACTTTTGGCGCAAAAAAAAACGTCAAAAATGACAACTTCCGGCGACACGTATAACGCCGGAAACAGAAAAAACGTTTAGCGCCAAAAAAGTCTGCGCCAAGAATGACGCAATAAAATGAAGCATTTTCAGCCCCCGCGAGCCTAACAGCCCACAGGAAAAAAAGTCAAATTTTAAGGTAAGAAAAAAATGATTTATTCATATGCATTATCCCAAATATGAAACTGACTGTCTGAAATAAGGAACGTTGAACATCCTGAGTCAAGGCAAATAAATGTTTGAATACATATATTTAGAACTTTATATAAAAGTGCCCAACCATAGCTTAGAGTGTCACAGAAAAACATAATTTATGTAAGAACTTACCTGATAAATTCATTTCTTTCATATTAGCAAGAGTCCATGAGCTAGTGACGTATGGGATATACATTCCTACCAGGAGGGGCAAAGTTTCCCAAACCTCAAAATGCCTATAAATACACCCCTCACCACACCCACAAATCAGTTTAACGAATAGCCAAGAAGTGGGGTGATAAGAAAAAGTGCGAAAGCATAAAAAACAAGGAATTGGAATAATTGTGCTTTATACAAAAAAATCATAACCACCACAAAAAAGGGTGGGCCTCATGGACTCTTGCTAATATGAAAGAAATAAATTTATCAGGTAAGTTCTTACATAAATTATGTTTTCTTTCATGTAATTAGCAAGAGTCCATGAGCTAGTGACGTATGGGATAATGACTACCCAAGATGTGGATCTTTCCACGCAAGAGTCACTAGAGAGGGAGGGATAAAATAAAGACAGCCAATTCCTGCTGAAAATAATCCACACCCAAAATAAAGTTTAAATGAAAACATAAGCAGAAGATTCAAACTGAAACAGCTGCTATGTACTTTTCTACCAAAAACTGCTTCAGAAGAAGAAAACACATCAAAATGGTAGAATTTAGTAAAAGTATGCAAAGAAGACCAAGTTGCTGCTTTGCAAATTTGATCAACCGAAGCTTCATTCCTAAACGCCCAGGAAGTAGAAACTGACCTAGTAGAATGAGCTGTAATCCTCTGAGGCGGAGTTTTACCCGACTCAACATAGGCATGATGATATAAAGATTTCAACCAAGATGCCAAAGAAATGGCAGAAGCTTTCTGGCCTTTTCTAGAACCGGAAAAGATGACAAATAGACTAGAAGTCTTTCGGAAAGTCTTAGTAGCTTCAACATAATATTTCAAAGCTCTAACAACATCCAAAGAATGCAATGATTTCTCCTTAGAATTCTTAGGATTAGGGCATAATGAAGGAACTACAATTTCTCTACTAATGTTGTTGGAATTCACAACCTTAGGTAAAATTCAAAAGAAGTTCGCAACACTGCCTTATCCTGATGAAAAATCAGAAAAGGAGACTAACAAGAAAGAGCAGATAATTAAGAGACTCTTCTGGCAGAAGAGATGGCCAAAAGGAACAAAACTTTCCAAGAAAGTAATTTAATGTCCAATGAATGCATAAGTTCAAACGGAGGAGCTTGAAGAGCCCCCAGAACCAAATTCAAACTCCAAGGAGGAGAAATTGACTTAATGACAGGTTTTATACGAACCAAGGCTTGTACAAAACAATGAATATCAGGAAGATTAGCAATCTTTCTGTGAAAAAGAACAGAAAGAGCAGAGATTTGACCTTTCAAGGAACTTGCGGACAAACCTTTATCTAAACCATCCTGAAGAAACTGTAAAATTCTCGGAATTCTAAAAGAATGCCAGGAAAAAATGATGAGAAAGACACCAAGAAATATAAGTCTTCCAGACTCTATAATATATCTCTCTAGATACAGATTTACGAGCCTGTAACATAGTATTAATCACAGAGTCAGAGAAACCTCTTTGACCAAGAATCAAGCGTTCAATCTCCATACCTTTAAATTTAAGGATTTGAGTTCCTGATGGAAAAAAGGACCTTGCGACAGAAGGTCTGGTCTTAACGGAAGAGTCCACGGTTGGCAAGAGGCCATCCGGACAAGATCCGCATACCAAAACCTGTGAGGCCATGCTGGAGCTACCAGCAGAACAAACGAGCATTCCTTCAGAATCTTGGAGATTACTCTTGGAAGAAGAACTAGAGGCAGAAAGATGTAGGCAGGATGATACTTCCAAGGAAGCTATAATGCATCCACTGCATCCACTTGAGGATCCCGGGATCTGGACAGATACCTGGGAAGTTTCTTGTTTAGATGAGAAGCCAACAGATCTATTTCTGGAAGTTCCCACATTTGAACAATCTGAAGAAATACCTCTGGGTGAAGAGACCATTCGCCCGGATGCAACGTTTGGCGACTGAGATAATCCGCTTCCCAATTGTCTATTCCTGGAATATGAACCGCAGAGATTAGACAGGAGCTGGATTCCGCCCAAACCAGAATTCAAGATACTACTTTCATAGCCAGAGGACTGCTAGTCCCTCCTTGATGATTTATGTATGCCACAGTTGTGACATTGTCTGTCTGAAAACAAATGAACGTTTCTCTCTTTAGAAGAGGCCAAGACTGAAGAGCTCTGAAAATTGCCAAATTCCCAAACCCCTTGTGCTGTCAGAGACCCCCACACAGCTCCCCAACCTGTAAGACTTGCATCTGTTGAAATTACAGTCCAGGTCGGAAGAACAAAAGAAGCCCCCTGAACTAAACGATGGTGATCTGTCCACCACGTCAGAGAGTGTCGTACAATCGGTTTTAAAGATATTAATTGAGATATCTTTGTGTAATCCCTGCACCACTGGTTCAGCATACAGAGCTGAAGAGGCCGCATGTGAAAATGAGCAATGGGGATCGCGTCCGATGCCGCAGTCATAAGACCTAGAATTTCCATGCATAAGGCTACCGAAGGGAAAGATTGTGACTGAAGGTTTAGACAAGCTGATATCAACTTTAGATGTCTCATGTCTATCAAAGATAGAGTCATGGATACTGAATCTATCTGAAAACCTAAAAAGGTTACCTAAGTCTGAGGAATCAATGAACTTTTTGGTAAATTGATCCTCCAACCATGATGTTGAAGAAACAACACAAGTCGATTCGAATGAGATTCTGCTAAATATGAAGACTGAGCAAGTACCAAGATATCGTCCAAATAAGGAATACCACAATACCCTGTTCTCTGATTACAGACAGAAGGGCACCGAGAACCTTCATAAAAAATTCTTGGAGCTGTAGCTAGGCCAAACGGCAGAGCCACAAACTGGTAATGCTTATCTAGGAAAGAGAATCTCAGAAACTGATAGTTTTCTGGATGAATCGGAATATGCAGATATGCATCCTGTAAAACTATAGTAGACATATAATGCCCTTGTTGAACAAAAGGCAGGATAGTCCTAACAGTTACCATTTTGAATGTAGGTATCCTTACATAACGATTCAATATTTTTAGATCCAGAACTGGTCTGAAGGAATTTTCTGGGTTTCCAGATGGATTCAGTGTCCATGACTCTGTCTTTAACAGACAAGAGACGTCTAAAATTGATTGCAGCTTGTCGAAACCTTCAGTCACAATCATTCCCTTCGGTAGCCTTATGCATGGAAATTCTAGGTCTTATGACTGCTGCATCGGACGCGATCCCCTTTGCTCGTTTTCACATGCGACCTCTTCAGCTCTGTATGCTGAAGCAATGGTGCAAGGATTACACGAAGATATCTCAATTAATATCTTTAAAACCGATTGTTCGACACTAACATGGTGGACAGATCACCATCGTTTAATTCAGGGGGCTTCTTTTGTGCTTCCGACCTGGACTGTAATTTCAACAGATGCAAGTCTCATAGGTTGGGGAGCTGTGTGGGGATCTCTGATGGCACAAGGAGTTTGGGAATCTCAGGAGGTGAGATTACCGATCAATATTTTGGAACTCCGTGCAATTTTCAGAGCTCTTCAGTTTTGGCCTCTTCTGAAGAGAGAATCGTTCATTTGTTTTCAGACAGACAATGTCACAACTGTGGCATACATCAATCATCAAGGAGGGACTCACAGTCCTCTGGCTATGAAAGAAGTATCTCGAATTTTGGTTTGGGCGGAATCCAGCTCCTGTCTAATCTCTGCGGTTCATATCCCAGGTATAGACAATTGGGAAGCGGATTATCTCAGTCGCCAAACGTTGCATCCGGGCGAATGGTCTCTTCACCCAGAGGTATTTCTTCAGATTGTTCAAATGTGGGAACTTCCAGAAATAGATCTGATGGCGTCCCATCTAAACAAGAAACTTCCCAGGTATCTGTCCAGATCCCGGGATCCTCAGGCGGAGGCAGTGGATGCATTATCACTTCCTTGGAAGTATCATCCTGCCTATATCTTTCCGCCTCTAGTTCTTCTTCCAAGAGTAATCTCCAAGATTCTGAAGGAATGCTCGTTTGTTCTGCTGGTAGCTCCGGCATAGCCTCACAGGTTTTGGTATGCGGATCTTGTCCGGATGGCCTCTTGCCAACCGTGGACTCTTCCGTTAAGACCAGACCTTCTGTCACAAGGTCCTTTTTTCCATCAGGATCTGAAATCCTTAAATTTAAAGGTATGGAGATTGAACGCTTGATTCTTGGTCAAAGAGGTTTCTCTGACTCTGTGATTAATACTATGTTACAGGCTCGTAAATCTGTATCTCGAGAGATATATTATAGAGTCTGGAAGACTTATATTTCTTGGTGTCTTTCTCATCATTTTTCTTGGCATTCTTTTAGAATACCGAGAATTTTACAGTTTCTTCAGGATGGTTTAGATAAGGGTTTGTCCGCAAGTTCTTTGAAAGGACAAATCTCTGCTCTTTCTGTTCTTTTTCACAGAAATGCTATTCTTCCTGATATTCATTGTTTTGTACAAGCTTTGGTTCGTATAAAACCTGTTATTAAGTCAATTTCTCCTCCTTGGAGTTTGAATTTGGTTCTGGGAGCTCTTCAAGCTCCTCCGTTTGAACCTATGCATTCATTGGACATTAAATTACTTTCTTGGAAAGTTTTGTTCCTTTTGGCCATCTCTTCTGCCAGAAGAGTTTCTGAATTATCTGCTCTTTCTTGTTAGTCTCCTTTTCTGATTTTTCATCAGGATAAGGCGGTGTTGCGAACTTCTTTTGAATTTTTACCTAAAGTTGTGAATTCCAACAACATTAGTAGAGAAATTGTGGTTCCTTCATTATGTCCTAATCCTAAGAATTCTAAGGAGAAATCGTTGCATTCTTTGCATGTTGTTAGAGCTTTGAAATATTATGTTGAAGCTACAAAATCTTTCCGTAAGACTTCTAGTTTATTTGTTATCTTTTCCGGTTCTAGAAAAGGCCAGAAAGCTTCTGCCATTTCTTTGGCATCTTGGTTGAAATCTTTAATTCATCTTGCCTATGTTGAGTCGGGTAAAACTCCGCCTCAAAGAATTACAGCTCATTCTACTAGGTCAGTTTCTACTTCCTGGGCGTTAAGGAATGAAGCTTCGGTTGACCAGATTTACAAAGCAGCAACTTGGTCCTCTTTGCATACTTTTACTAAATTCTACAATTTTGATGTATTTTCTTCTTCTGAAGCAGTTTTTGGTAGAAAAGTACTTCAGGCAGCGGTTTCAGTTTGAATTTTCTGCTTATGTTTTTCGTTAAACTTTATTTTTGGGTGTGGATTATTTTCAGCAGGAATTGGCTGTCTTTATTTTATCCCTCCCTCTCTAGTGACTCTTGTGTGGAAAGATCCACATCTTGGGTAGTCATTATCCCATACGTCACTAGCTCATGGACTCTTGCTAATTACATGAAAGAAAACATAATTTATGTAAGAACTTACCTGATAAATTCATTTCTTTCATATTAGCAAGAGTCCATGAGGCCCGCCCTTTTTTTGGGGTGGTTATGATTTTTGTATAAAGCACAATTATTCCAATTCCTTATTTCATATGCTTTCGCACTTTTTTATCACCCCACTTCTTGGCTATTCGTTAAACTGAATTGTGGGTGTGGTGAGGGGTGTATTTATAGGCATTTTGAGGTTTGGGAAACTTTGCCCCTCCTGGTAGGAATGTATATCCCATACGTCACTAGCTCATGGACTCTTGCTAATATGAAAGAAATGAATTTATCAGGTAAGTTCTTACATAAATTATGTTTTTTAGATCCAGAACTGGTCTGAAGGAATTCTCCTTCTTTGGTACAATGAAGAGATTTGAATAAAACCCCATCCCCTGTTCCGGAACGGGAACTGGCATAATTACTCCAGTCAACTCTAGATCTGAAACACAATTCAGAAATGCTTGAGCTTTTACTGGATTTACTGGGACACGGGAAAGAAAAAACATAATTTATGCTTACCTGATAAATTCCTTTCTTCTGTAGTGTGATCAGTCCACGGGTCATCATTACTTCTGGGATATTACTCCTCCCCAACAGGAAGTGCAAGAGGATTCACCCAGCAGAGCTGCATATAGCTCCTCCCCTCTACGTCACTCCCAGTCATTCGACCAAGGACCAACGAGAAAGGAAAAGCCAAGGGTGAAGTGGTGACTGGAGTATAAATTAAAAAAATATTTACCTGCCTTAAAAACAGGGCGGGCCGTGGACTGATCACACTACAGAAGAAAGGAATTTATCAGGTAAGCATAAATTATGTTTTCTTCTGTTAAGTGTGATCAGTCCACGGGTCATCATTACTTCTGGGATACCAATACCAAAGCAAAAGTACACGGATGACGGGAGGGATAGGCAGGCTCTTTATACAGAAGGAACCACTGCCTGAAGAACCTTTCTCCCAAAAATAGCCTCCGATGAAGCAAAAGTGTCAAATTTGTAAAATTTGGAAAAAGTATGAAGCGAAGACCAAGTTGCAGCCTTGCAAATCTGCTCAACAGAGGCCTCATTCTTGAAGGCCCAAGTGGAAGCCACAGCTCTAGTAGAATGAGCTGTAATTCTTTCAGGAGGCTGCTGTCCAGCAGTCTCATAAGCTAAACGAATTATGCTACGAAGCCAAAAAGAAAGAGAGGTAGCAGAAGCTTTTTGACCTCTCCTCTGCCCAGAGTAAACGACAAACAGAGAAGACGTTTGTCGAAATTCCTTAGTTGCCTTTAAGTAAAATTTTAGAGCACGGACTACATCCAGGTTGTGCAGTAGACGTTCCTTCTTCGAAGAAGGATTTGGGCACAAAGAAGGAACAACAATCTCTTGATTGATATTCCTGTTAGTAACTACCTTAGGTAAGAACCCAGGTTTAGTACGCAGAACTACCTTATCCGAATGAAAAATCAAATAAGGAGAATCACAATGTAAGGCTGATAATTCAGAGACTCTTCGAGCCGAGGAAATAGCCATTAAAAATAGAACTTTCCAAGATAACAACTTTATATCAATGGAATGAAGGGGCTCAAACGGAACGCCCTTTAAAACATTAAGAACAAGGTTTAAACTCCATGGTGGAGCAACAGTTTTAAACACAGGCTTAATCCTGGCCAAAGCCTGACAAAAAGCCTGGACGTCAGGAACTTCTGACAGACGTTTGTGTAACAGAATGGACAGAGCTGAGATCTGTCCCTTTAATGAACTAGCAGATAAACCCTTTTCTAAACCTTCTTGTAGAAAAGACAATATCCTAGGAATCCTAACCTTACTCCAAGAGTAACCTTTGGATTCACACCAATATAGGTATTTACGCCATATCTTATGGTAAATCTTTCTGGTAACAGGTTTCCTAGCCTGTATTAAGGTATCAATAACTGACTCAGAAAACCCACGTCTTGATAAAATCAAGCGTTCAATTTCCAAGCAGTCAGCTTCAGAGAAGTTAGATTTTGATGTTTGAAGGGACCCTGTATCAGAAGGTCCTGTTTCAGAGGTAGAGACCAAGGTGGACAGGATGACATGTCCACCAGGTCTGCATACCAAGTCCTGCGTGGCCACGCAGGTGCTATTAGAATCACTGATGCTCTCTCTTGTTTGATTCTGGCAATCAATCGAGGAAGCATCGGGAAGGGTGGAAACACGTAAGCCATCCTGAAGTCCCAAGGTGCTGTCAGGGCATCTATCAGGACTGCTCCTGGATCCCTGGATCTGGACCCGTAACGAGGAAGCTTGGCGTTCTGTCGAGACGCCATGAGATCTATCTCTGGTTTGCCCCAACGTCGAAGTATTTGGGCAAAGACCTCCGGATGGAGTTCCCACTCCCCCGGATGAAAAGTCTGACGACTTAAGAAATCCGCCTCCCAGTTCTCCACTCCCGGGATGTGGATTGCTGACAGGTGGCAAGAGTGAGACTCTGCCCAGCGAATTATCTTTGATACTTCCATCATAGCTAGGGAGCTTCTTGTCCCTCCCTGATGGTTGATGTAAGCTACAGTCGTGATGTTGTCCGACTGAAACCTGATGAACCCCCGAGTTGTCAACTGGGGCCAAGCCAGGAGGGCATTGAGAACTGCTCTCAATTCCAGAATGTTTATTGGCAGGAGACTCTCCTCCTGACTCCATTGTCCCTGAGCCTTCAGAGAATTCCAGACGGCACCCCAACCTAGAAGGCTGGCGTCTGTTGTTACAATTGTCCAGTCTGGTCTGCTGAATGGCATCCCCCTGGACAGATGTGGCCGAGAAAGCCACCATAGAAGAGAATTTCTGGTCTCTTGATCCAGATTCAGAGAAGGGGATAAGTCTGAGTAATCCCCATTCCACTGACTTAGCATGCACAGTTGCAGTGGTCTGAGGTGTAAGCGTGCAAAGGGTACTATGTCCATTGCCGCTACCATTAAGCCGATTACCTCCATGCATTGAGCCACTGACGGGTGTTGAATGGAATGAAGGGTGTGGCAAGCACTTTGAAGTCTTGTTAGCCTGTCCTCTGTCAGGTAAATCTTCATTTCTACAGAATCTATAAGAGTCCCCAGGAAGGGAACTCTTGTGAGTGGAACGAGTGAACTTTTCTTTTCGTTCACCTTCCATCCATGTGACCTTAGAAATGCCAGTACTAACTCTGTATGAGACTTGGCAGTTTGAAAGCTTGAAGCTTGTATCAGAATGTCGTCTAGGTATGGAGCTACCGAGATTCCCCGCGGTCTTAGTACCGCCAGAAGAGCACCCAGAACCTTTGTGAAGATTCTTGGAGCTGTAGCCAATCCGAATGGAAGAGCCACAAACTGGTAATGCCTGTCTAGGAAGGCAAACCTTAGGTACCGGTAATGATCTTTGTGAATCGGTATGTGAAGGTAAGCATCTTTTAAATCTACAGTGGTCATGTACTGACCCTCTTGGATCATAGGTAAAATTGTCCGAATAGTCTCCATCTTGAACGATGGAACTCTTAGGAATTTGTTTAGGATCTTTAAGTCCAGGATTGGTCTGAAAGTTCCCTCTTTTTTGGGAACCACAAACAGATTTGAGTAAAACCCCTGTCCCTGTTCCGATCGTGGAACTGGATGGATTACTCCCATTAACAAGAGCTCTTGTACGCAGCGTAGAAACGCCTCTTTCTTTGTCTGGATTGTTGACAACCTTGACAGATGAAATCTCTCTCTTGGAGGAGAGTATTTGAAGTCCAGAAGGTATCCCTGAGATATTATCTCTAGCGCCCAGGGATCCTGGACATCTCTTGCCCAAGCCTGGGTGAAGAGAGAAAGTCTGCCCCCCACTAGATCCGATCCCGGATCGGGGGCCCTCAATTCATGCTGTTTTAGGGGCAGCAGCAGGTTTCCTGGTCTGCTTGCCCTTGTTCCAGGACTGGTTAGGTTTCCAGCCTTGTCTGTAGCGAGCAACAGCTCCTTCCTGTTTTGGTGCAGAGGAAGTTGATGCTGCTCCTGCTTTGAAATTACGAAAGGAACGAAAATTAGAATGTCTAGCCTTAGCTTTGGCTTTGTCCTGAGGCAGGGCATGGCCTTTACCTCCTGTAATGTCAGCGATAATCTCTTTCAACCCGGGCCCGAATAAGGTCTGCCCTTTGAAAGGTATATTAAGCAATTTAGACTTAGAAGTAACATCAGCTGACCAGGATTTTAGCCACAGCGCCCTGCGTGCCTGAATGGCGAATCCTGAATTCTTCGCCGTAAGTTTAGTAAGATGTACTACGGCCTCCGAAATGAATGAATTAGCTAGTTTAAGGACTCTAAGCCTGTCCGTAATGTCGTCCAGAGTAGCTGAACTAATGTTCTCTTCCAGAGACTCAATCCAGAATGCCGCTGCAGCCGTGATCGGCGCAATGCATGCAAGGGGTTGCAATATAAAACCTTGTTGAACAAACATTTTCTTCAGGTAACCCTCTAATTTTTTATCCATTGGATCTGAAAAAGCACAGCTATCCTCCACCGGGATAGTGGTACGCTTAGCTAAAGTAGAAACTGCTCCCTCCACCTTAGGGACCGTTTGCCATAAGTCCCGTGTGGTGGCGTCTATTGGAAACATTTTTCTAAATATCGGAGGGGGTGAGAACGGCACACCGGGTCTATCCCACTCCTTAGTAACAATTTCAGTAAGTCTCTTAGGTATAGGAAAAACCTCAGTACTCGCCGGTACCGCAAAATATTTATCCAACCTACACATTTTCTCTGGTATTGCAACTGTGTTACAATCATTCAGAGCCGCTAACACCTCCCCTAGTAATACACGGAGGTTTTCCAGTTTAAATTTAAAATTTGAAATATCTGAATCCAGTCTGTTTGGATCAGAACCGTCACCCACAGAATGAAGTTCTCCGTCCTCATGTTCTGCCACCTGTGACGCAGTGTCTGACATGGCCCTAATATTATCAGCGCACTCTGTTCTCACCCCAGAGTGATCACGCTTACCTCTTGGTTCTGGTAATTTAGCCAAAACTTCAGTCATAACAGTAGCCATATCCTGTAATGTGATTTGTAATGGCCGCCCAGATGTACTCGGCGCTACAATATCACGCACCTCCCGAGCGGGAGATGCAGGTACTGACACGTGAGGCGAGTTAGTCGGCATAACTCTCCCCTCGTTGTTTGGTGAAATTTGTTCAATTTGTACAGATTGACTTTTATTTAAAGTAGCATCAATACAGTTAGTACATAAATTTCTATTGGGCTCCACTTTGGCATTGCAACAAATGACACAGGTATCTTCCTCTGAATCAGACATGTTTAACACACTAGCAAATAAACTTGCAACTTGGAATACAATTCAATTAGAATAATATTAAAAACGTACTGTGCCTTTAAGAAGCACAGAAGATCTATGACAGTTGAAAATTAATAAATTGAAACAGTTATAGCCTCAATCCTTGTAAACAACACAACTTTAGCAAAGGTTTAATCCCATTAGCAAAGATAACAAATTCTGAAAGCAGGAAACAAATTACAGAATAAACGTTTTTTTATCTCAGTCAACTATAATTCTCACAGCTCTGCTGAGAGAAATTACCTCCCTCAAAATAAGTTTTGAAGACCCCTGAGCTCTGTAGAGATGAACCGGATCATGCAGGAAATACAATGAGCTGCTGACTGAAATATCTGATGCGTAGCAAAAGCGCCAAAAAACGGCCCCTCCCCCTCACACACAGCAGTGAGAGAGAACAGAAACTGTCAGAAAAAAGATTAAGCAACTGCCAAGTGGAAAAATAGTGCCCAAACATTTATTCACTCAGTACCTCAGCAAATGAAAACGATTTTACATTCCAGCAAAAACGTTAAACATAATTTCTAGTTATTAAACAGCTTTATGTACTTCTTACAGTGTAATTCTAGTGAAGTACCATTCCCCAGAATACTGAAGTGTAAAGTATACATACATGACATTATATCGGTATGGCAGGATTTTCTCATCAATTCCATTGTCAGAAAATAAAAGCTGCTACATACCTCTATGCAGATTCATCTGCCCGCTGTCCCCTGATCTGAAGTTTACCTCTCCTCAGATGGCCGAGAAACAGCAATATGATCTTAACTACTCCGGCTAAAATCATAGCAAAAACTCTGGTAGATTCTTCTTCAAACTCTGCCAGAGAGGTAATAACACACTCCGGTGCTATTTTAAAATAACAAACTTTTGATTGAAGATATAAAACTAAGTATAATCACCATAGTCCTCTCACACATCCTATCTAGTCGTTGGGTGCAAGAGAATGACTGGGAGTGACGTAGAGGGGAGGAGCTATATGCAGCTCTGCTGGGTGAATCCTCTTGCACTTCCTGTTGGGGAGGAGTAATATCCCAGAAGTAATGATGACCCGTGGACTGATCACACTTAACAGAAGAAAATCTCTTTGCAGGAGGTCTCATCTTGAAACCAATTCTGTACCCTTCTGAAACAATGTTCTGAATCCAAAGATTGTGAACAGAATAGATCCAAATTTCCTTGAAAAAACGTAACCTGCCCCCTACCAGCTGAGCTGGAATGAGGGCCGCACCTTCATGTGGACTTAGAAGCAGGCTTTGCCTTTCTAGCTGGCTTGGATTTATTCCAGACTGGAGATGGTTTCCAAACTGAAACTGCTCCTGAGGATGAAGGATCAGGCTTTTGTTCTTTGTTGAAACGAAAGGAACGAAAACTATTATTAGCCCTGTTTTTACCTTTAGATTTTTTATCCTGTGGTAAAAAAGTTCCTTTCCCACCAGTAACAGTTGAAATAATAGAATCCAACTGAGAACCAAATAATTTGTTACCCTGGAAAGAAATAGAAAGTAGAGTTGATTTAGAAGCCATATCAGCATTCCAAGTTTTAAGCCATAAAGCTCTTCTAGCTAAAATAGCTAGACATAAACCTGACATCAACTCTGATAATATCAAAAATGGCATCACAGATAAAATTATTAGCATGCTGAAGAAGAATAATAATATCATGAGAATCATGATGTGTTAATTGTTGCGCTAAAGTTTCCAACCAAAAAGTTGAAGCTGCAGCAACATCAGCCAAAGATATAGCAGGTCTAAGAAGATTACCTGAACACAGATAAGCTTTTCTTAGAAAGGATTCAATTTTCCTATCTAAAGGATTCTTAAACGAAGTACCATCTGACGTAGGAATAGTAGTACGTTTAGCAAGGGTAGAAATAGCCCCATCAACTTTAGGGATTTTGTCCCAAAATTCTAATCTGTCAGACGGCACAGGATATAATTGCTTAAAACGTTTAGAAGGAGTAAATGAATTACCCAATTTATCCCATTCTTTGGAAATTACTGCAGAAATAGCATTAGGAACAGGAAAAACTTCTGGAATAACCACAGGAGCTTTAAATACCTTATCCAAACGTTTAGAATTAGTATCAAGAGGACCAGAATCCTCTATTTCTAAAGCAATTAGTACTTCTTTAAGTAAAAGAACGAATAAATTCCATTTTAAATAAATATGAAGATTTATCAGCATCAACCTCTGAGACAGAATCCTCTGAACCAGAAGAGTCATCAGAATCAGAATGATGATGTTCATTTAAAAATTCATCTGTAGGGAGAGAAGTTTTAAAAGATTTTTTACGTTTACTAGAAGGAGAAATAACAGACATAGCCTTCTTTATGGATTCAGAAACAAAATCTCTTATGTTATCAGGAACATTCTGCACCTTAGATGTTGAAGGAACTGCAACAGGCAATGGTACTTTACTAAAGGAAATATTATCTGCATTAACAAGTTTGTCATGACAATCAATACAAACAACAGCCGGAGGAATAGCTACCAAAAATTTACAGCAAATACACTTAGCTTTGGTAGATCCAGCACTAGACAGCGATTTTCCTGTAGTATCTTCTGACTCAGATGCAACGTGAGACATCTTGCAATATGTAAGAGAAAAAACAACATATAAAGCAAAATTGAACAAATTCCTTAAATGACAGTTTCAGGAATGGGAAAGAATGCCAAGAACAAGCTTCTAGCAACCAGAAGCAATAAAAAAATGAGACTTAAATAATGTGGAGATAAAAGCGACGCCCATATTTTTTAGTGCCAAATCAGACACCCACATTATTTGGCGCCAAAATGACGCCACATCCGGAACGCCGACATCTTTGGCGCAAAATAACGTCAAAAAAATGACGCAACTTCCGGCGACACGTATGACGCCGGAAACGGAAAAGAATTTTTGCGCCAAAGAGTCCGCGCCAAGAATGACGCAATAAAATGAAGCATTTTCAGCCCCCGCGAGCCTAACAGCCCACAGGGAAAAAAAAGTGTCAAATTTTTGAAGGTAAGAAAAAAAACATAATTTATGTAAGAACTTACCTGATAAATTCATTTCTTTCATATTAGCAAGAGTCCATGAGCTAGTGACGTATGGGATATACATTCCTACCAGGAGGGGCAAAGTTTCCCAAACCTCAAAATGCCTATAAATACACCCCTCACCACACCCACAATTCAGTTTAACGAATAGCCAAGAAGTGGGGTGATAAGAAAAAAGTGCGAAAGCATATAAAATAAGGAATTGGAATAATTGTGCTTTATACAAAAAAATCATAACCACCACAAAAAAGGGCGGGCCTCATGGACTCTTGCTAATATGAAAGAAATGAATTTATCAGGTAAGTTCTTACATAAATTATGTTTTATTTCATGTAATTAGCAAGAGTCCATGAGCTAGTGACGTATGGGATAATGACTACCCAAGATGTGGATCTTTCCACACAAGAGTCACTAGAGAGGGAGGGATAAAATAAAGACAGACAATTCCTGCTGAAAATAATCCACACCCAAAATAAAGTTTAATGAAAAACATAAGCAGAAGATTCAAACTGAAACCGCTGCCTGAAGTACTTTTCTACCAAAAACTGCTTCAGAAGAAGAAAATACAACAAAATGGTAGAATTTGGTAAAAGTATGCAAAGAGGACCAAGTTGCCGCTTTGCAAATCTGATCAACCGAAGCTTCATTCCTAAACGCCCAGGAAGTAGAAACTGACCTAGTAGAATGAGCTGTAATCCTATGAGGCGGAGTCTTACCCGACTCAACATAGGCAAGATGAAATAAAGATTTCAACCAAGATGCCAAAGAAATGGCAGAAGTTTTCTGGCCTTTCTAAAACCGGAAAAGATAACAAATAAACTAGAAGTCTTTCGGAAAGACTTAGTAGCTTCAACATAATATTTCAAAGCTCTAATAACATCCAAAGAATGCAACGATTTCTCCTTAGAATTCTTAGGATTAGGACATAATGAAGGAACCACAATGTCTCTACTAATGTTGTTGGAATTCACAACTTAGGTAAAAATTCAAAAGAAGTTCGCAACACCGCCTTATCCTGATGAAAAATCAGAAAAGGAGACTCACAAGAAAGAGCAGAAAATTCAGAAACTCTTCTGGCAGAAGAGATGGCCAAAAGGAACAAAACTTTCCAAGAAAGTAATTTAATATCCAATGAATGCATAGGTTCAAATGGAGGAGCTTGAAGAGCCCCCAGAACCAAATTCAAACTCCAAGGAGGAGAAATTGACTTAATGACAGGCTTTATACGAACCAAAGCTTGTACAAAACAATGAATATCAGGAAGAATAGCAATCTTTCTGTGAAAAAGAACAGAAAGAGCAGAGATTTGACCTTTCAAGGAACTTGCGGACAAACCCTTATCTAAACCATCCTGAAGAAACTGTAATATTCTCGGTATTCTAAAAGAATGCCAAGAAAAATGATGAGAAAGACACCAAGAAATATAAGTCTTCCAGACTCTATAATATATCTCTCTGGATACAGATTTACGAGCCTGTAACATAGTATTAATCACAGAGTCAGAGAAACCTCTTTGACCAAGAATCAAGCGTTCAATCTCCATACCTTTAAATTTAAGGATTTCAGATCCTGATGGAAAAAAGGACCTTGAGACAAAAGGTCTGGTCTTAACGGAAGAGTCCACGGTTGGCAAGAGGCCATCCGGACAAGATCCGCATACCAAAACCTGTGAGGCCATGCCGGAGCTACCAGCAGAACAAACGAGCATTCCTTCAGAATCTTGGAGATTACTCTTGGAAGAAGAACTAGAGGCGGAAAGATATAGGCAGGATGATACTTCCAAGGAAGTGATAATGCATCCACTGCCTCCGCCTGAGGATCCCGGGATCTGGACAGATACCTGGGAAGTTTCTTGTTTAGATGAGAAGCCATCAGATCTATTTCTGGAAGTTCCCACATTTGAATAATCTGAAGAAATACCTCTGGGTGAAGAGACCATTCGCCCGGATGCAACGTTTGGCGACTGAGATAATCCGCTTTCCAATTGTCCATACCTGGGATATGAACCGCAGAGATTAGACAGGAGCTGGATTCCGCCCAAACCAAAATTCGAGATACTTCTTTCATAGCCAGAGGACTGTGAGTCCCTCCTTGATGATTGATGTATGCCACAGTTGTGACATTGTCTATCTGAAAACAAATGAACAACTCTCTCTTCAGAAGAGGCCAAGACTGAAGAGCTCTGAAAATTGCACGGAGTTCCAAAATATTGATCGGAAATCTCACCTCCTGAGATTCCCAAACCCCTTGTGCCGTCAGATACCCCCACACAGCTCCCCAACCTGTAAGACTTGCATCTGTTGAGATTATAGTCCAGGTCGGAAGAACAAAGAAGCCCCCTGAACTAAACGATGGTGATCTGTCCACCATGTCAGAGAGTGTCGTAAAATCGGTTTAAAGATATTAATTGAGATATCTTTGAGTAATCCCTGCACCATTGGTTCAGCATACAGAGCTGAAGAGGTCGCATGTGAAAACGAGCAAAGGAGATCGCATCTGATGCGGCAGTCCTAAGACCCAACATTTCCATGCATAAGGCTACCAAAGGGAATGATTGTGACTGAAGGTTTTGACAAGCTGATATCAATGTTAAACTTCTCTTGTCTGACAAGGACAGAGTCATAGACACTGAATTTATCTAGAAACCTAAAAAGGTTACCCTTGTCTGAGGAATCAATGAACTGATTGGTAAATTGATCCTCCAACCATGAACTTGAAGAAAACAACACAAGTCGATTCGTATGAGATTCTTCGAAAATGAGAAGACTGAGCAAGTACCAAGATATCGTCCAAATAAGGAAATACCAAAACCCTATTCTCTGATTACAGAAAGAAGGGCACCGAGAACCTTTGAAAAAAATTCTTGGAACTGAGGCTAGGCCAAACGGTAGAGCCACAAAACTGGTAATGCTTGTCTAAAAAGAGAATCTCAGACACTAAAAGTGATCTGGATGAATCGGAATATGCAGATACACATCCTGTAAATCTATTGTAGACATATAATGCCCTTGCTAAACAAAAGGCAGGATAGTCCTACAGTAACCATCTTGAATGTTGGTATCCAAACATAACGATTCAATAATGATAGATCCAGAACTGGTCTGAAGGAATTGACCTTCTTTGGTACAATGAAGAGATAAAATAAAACCCCAGCCCCTGTTCCAGAACTGGAACTGGCATAAATACTCCAGCCAACTCTAGATCTGAAACACATTTCAGAAATGCTGAGCCTTTGCTGTGTTAACTGGGACACGGGAAAGAAAAGAATCTCTTAGCAGGAGGCCTTAACTTGAAGCCAATTCTGTACCTTTCTGAAACAATGTTTCTGAAACCAGAGATTAAGAACGGAATTGATCCAAATTTCTTTGAAGAAAACGTAATCTGCCCCATACCAGCTGAGCTGGAATAAGGGCCGCACCTTCATAGGTACTTAGGAGCTGGCTATAGGTTTCTATAAGGCTTGGATATATTCCAAACTGGAAATAGTTTCCAAACTGATACCGCTCCTGAGGATGAAGGATCAGGCTTTTGTTCCTTGTTGTGAGGAAAGGAACGAAAATGATTATTTACCCTGGAAAGAAAGGGAAAGCAAAGTTGACTTAGAAGACATGTCAGCATTCCAAGTTTAATCCATAAAGCTTTTCTAGCTAAAATAGCTAGAGACATATACCTGACATCAACTCTAATGATATCAAAAGATGGTATCACCAATAAAATTATTAGCATGTTATAGAATAATAATAATGCTATAAAATTATGATCTGTTACTTGTTGCGCTAAAGCTTCTAACCAAAAAGTTGAAGCTGCAGCAACATCCGCTAAAAATATAGCAGGTCTAAGAAGATTACCTGAACATAAGTAAGCTTTTCTTAGAAAGGATTCAATTTTCCTATCTAAAGGATCCTTAAATGAAGTACTATCTGCCATAGGAATAGTAGTACATTAGCAGGAGTAGAGACAGCCCCATAACCTTAGGGATTTTTGTCCCAAAAAACTCTAATCTGTCAGATGGCACAGGATATAATTTGCTTAAACGTCTAGAAGGAGTAAATAAATTACCCAAATTATTCCATTCCCTGGAAATTACTTCAGAAATAGCATCAGGGAGATAAAACACTTCTGGAATAACTACAGGAGATTTAAAAACCTTATTTAAACGTTTACATTTAGTATCAAGAGGACCAGAATCCTCTATTTCTAATGCAAATAACACTTCTTTAAGTAAAGAACGAATAAATTCCATCTTGAACAAATACAAAGATTTATCAGCATCAACCTCTGAGACAGAAACCTCTGAACCAGAAGAACCATTATCAGTATCAGAATGATGATGTTCATTTAAAAATTCATCTGAAAAAAAGAGAAGTTTTAAAAGACTTTTATGTATACTAGAAGGAGAAATAACAGACATAGCCTTCTTAATGGATTTAAAAAATAAAATCTCTTATGTTATCAGGAACACTCTGAAAATTAGATGTTGACGGAACAGCAACAGGTAATGTAACAGTACTAAAGGAAATTTTATCTGCATTAATAAGTTTGACATGACATGCAATACAAATAACAGCTGGAGAAACAGATACCAAAAGTTTATAGCAGATACACTTAGCTTGGTAGCTCCAGCACTGTGCAGTGATTTTCCTGTAGTATCTTCTGACTCAGTTGCAACGTGGAACATCTTGCAATATGTAAAAGAAAAAAACAACATATAAAGCAAAATTGATCAAATTCCTTAAATGACAGTTTCAGGAATGGGAAAAAAATGCCAGTGAACAAGCTTCTAGCAACCAGAAGCAATAAATAATGAGACTTAAATAATGTGGAGACAAAAATGACGCCCATATTTTTTAGCGCCAAAAAAGACGCCCACATTATTTGGCGCCTAAATGCTTTTGGCGCCAAAAATGACGCCACATCCGGAACGCCGACATTTTTGACGCAAAAAAACGTCAAAAAATGACGCAACTTCCGGCGACACGTATGACGCCGGAAACAGAAAAAAAATTTTGCGCCAAAAAAGTCCGCGCCAAGAATGACGCAATAAAATTAAGCATTTTCTGCCCCCGCGAGCCTAACAGCCCACAGGGAAAAAGTCAAATTTTTAAAGGTAAGAAAAAATGATTGAAACAAATGCATTTATCCCAAATATGAAACTGACTGTCTGAAAATAAGGAATGTTGAACATCCTGAGTCAAGGCAAATAAATGTTTGAATACATATATTTAGAACTTTATATAAAAGTGCCCAACCATAGCTTAGAGTGTCACAGAAAATAAGATTTACTTACCCCAGGACACTCATCTACATGTTTGTAGAAAGCCAAACCAGTACTGAAACGAGAATCAGCAGAGGTAATGGTATATATAAGAGTATATCGTCGATCTGAAAAGGGAGGTAAGAGATGAATCTCTACGACCGATAACAGAGAACCTATGAAATAGACCCCGTAGGAGATCACTGCATTCAAATAGGCAATACTCTCCTCACATCCCTCTGACATTCACTGCACGCTGAGAGGAAACCGGGCTCCAACTTGCTGCGGAGCGCATATCAACGTAGAATCTAGCACAAACTTACTTCACCACCTCCATCGGAGGCAAAGTTTGTAAAACTGAATTGTGGGTGTGGTGAGGGGTGTATTTATAGGCATTTTAAGGTTTGGGAAACTTTGCCCCTCCTGGTAGGAATGTATATCCCATACGTCACTAGCTCATGGACTCTTGCTAATTACATGAAAGAAATGATTAATTCAAATGCATTATCCCAAATATGAAACGGACTGTCTGAAAAATAAGGAAAGTTGAACATTCTGAGTCAAGGCAAATAAATGTTTGAATACATATATTTAGAACTTTATAAACAAAAGTGCCCAACCATAGCTTAGAGTGTCACAGAAAATAAGATTTACTTACCCCAGGACACTCATCTACATGTTTGTAGAAAGCCAAACCAGTACTGAAACGAGAATCAGCAGAGGTAATGGTATATATAAGAGTATATCGTCGATCTGAAAAGGGAGGTAAGAGATGAATCTCTACGACCGATAACAGAGAACCTATGAAATAGACCCCGTAGAAGGAGATCACTGCATTCAAATAGGCAATACTCTCTTCACATCCCTCTGACATTCACTGCACGCTGAGAGGAAAACCGGGCTCCAACTTGCTGCGGAGCGCATATCAACGTAGAATCTAGCACAAACTTACTTCACCACCTCCATCGGAGGCAAAGTTTGTAAAACTGAATTGTGGGTGTGGTGAGGGGTGTATTTATAGGCATTTTGAGGTTTGGGAAACTTTGCCCCTCCTGGTAGGAATGTATATCCCATACGTCACTAGCTCATGGACTCTTGCTAATTAAATGAAAGAAAAAAGCTTTTATTGACTGCCTGCTTATTTTGTAGAACCTTGCATTTTCCGGTCATTTACCTGCACATACTTCTAATTTTTGCAGATCTCCTTGTAAAGTAAGTTCATCCTGATCTGACCTAATGACCTTACACAACTTTGTATCATCTGCAAAAATAGAGATGTTGCTATTTAATCCTTTCTATAAGTCATTAATATAAATATTAAAAAGAACAGGGCCAAGTACTGATCCCTGGGGGACTACACTGATTACCTTTGTCCAATCTGAGTATGATCCATTTAGTACTACTCGTTGCTCCCTGTCTTTTATCCATTTATCAGCTATTCCCAGTCCATTAATTTTGTACGTTAATCTCTTGTGGCACTGTATCAAAGCTTTTGCAAAATCCAAGAATATCACATCAACTGATTCCCCTTTATATTTTTACTTCCTCGTAGAATCTTATGATGCAGTTATAGGAAAATTGGTGTATACTAGCCCTTTAACCATAAATTAGTAAATTTTGATACAACCATATAGAAATGACACAGACAAACAGGTTAAAAAGGTTAATCAATACGTTAAGTGCAGTTAGACTTTAAACATTTATTTAAGGTCAGTAATTTTGCATTTATACAAGGCAAATATTTAATTGAAAGGCAAAACAAATGACATATGTACACAAATGTACAACAGAAGTTACAAAAAAAGCATTATTAGTAACCTAACCATGCTTGCCAAGTCAAAACGATCTTGCTTAACTTAGTTTAGATCCTTCCTTAGAAATAATTTATTGCCATAATTGAGCTATAAGAAAATATACAACGAAAATGTATTGGCTGCTTAGTCCCAAAAACACAAAAAGTTATAAAAACATACATACGTATAAAAATCCTAAGACATTTTTATACAAAGCAGATACAAAAAAAACAGGATTTGTTAGATATATCTATGGAAGTTGTTACAAAATATATATATTTTAGAAAGACATAAGACTTCAGGAATTGAAAAATGGGAGGTGGGTATCATACAAGAATATACTTTATTCATTTTACAGAGGCACCATGGCAAATAGGCTGGTGTGTAGCAATAAGGAATACACAGACTGCAGGTAATGGCACTTAACCATTCTGTTAATGCACCTGCAATGTTTTTTTTGCAGGTGGTCTAATCCCGAGAATAAAATGTATATGGCTGGAAGAAAAACTATTAGTGAACGTTTTAAACCATGAAAATAAATCTACCCATGATACACAATATATTCCAAGTGCAATAGAGTTACAAATGAACATTTTCATTTAATCATTTGCGAGTAGTAAACAGGAAATTGAGAATATTTAGCATGCAGGTTAAGGAACAGTACAGTATAGTAGCTATTGCTATGTAAGTATGAAATGCCACCATGTCTGGCATCCAAATGGTTAATTCTCATGACTAAAGGCTGAACAATTTTATACTACAGCTTCTGTTGGGCCTATTGTGTTACTGGTAAGATCAAAGAGGTTGGCCATCCAACAAGCTGCAATATACATTTTACTGTAAATGTCTAGGAAAAAAAGTGTCAATTAAAACTACCACCACCACTAGAGATGGAAAAAAAAAATCTCCCTACAAAAATCAGAAGTAATAATTATGGCATTATGTTGTGAATCTCATTTTTCAGGAATTCTTGTTTCAAACAAAATCTATTCCTAAAGCATTGGCAACCAGTAAAATTAGTAAACACAGAAAAGCTCAGGATGTTAAAAAGGCAGAGATATGCGATTGGTAGAGGCTAGGAGCATATTATAAACGGCAGCAAGTGATTTATGTTGAGAAAATAAACATTTATATAAAAATGTAGAACGAACTAAAGTTATTATACAAGTAAAAGGGCACTTACAATCTATGCAAATTTAAGATTTATTAGCCTTTTATGTAAGGTTCCTTACAGAAAAACGTACATAAAAAAAAAAATATATATATATATTTTAGGGGTTTCATTTAAAAACAGAATTTATGTTTACCTGATAAATTACTTTCTCCAACGGTGTGTCCGGTCCACGGCGTCATCCTTACTTGTGGGATATTCTCTTCCCCAACAGGAAATGGCAAAAAGCCCAGCAAAGCTGGTCACATGATCCCTCCTAGGCTCCGCCTTCCCCAGTCATTCGACCGACGTAAAGGAGGAATATTTGCATAGGAGAAATCATATGATACCGTGGTGACTGTAGTTAAAGAAAATAAATCATCAGACCTGATTAAAAAACCAGGGCGGGCCGTGGACCGGACACACCGTTTGAGAAAGTAATTTATCAGGTAAACATAAATTCTGTTTTCTCCAACATAGGTGTGTCCGGTCCACGGCGTCATCCTTACTTGTGGGAACCAATACCAAAGCTTTAGGACACGGATGATGGGAGGGAGCAAATCAGGTCACCTAGATGGAAGGCACCACGGTTTGCAAAACCTTTCTCCCAAAAATAGCCTCAGAAGAAGCAAAAGTATCAAATTTGTAAAATTTGGTAAAAGTGTGCAGTGAAGACCAAGTCGCTGCCTTACATATCTGATCAACAGAAGCCTCATTCTTAAAGGCCCATGTGGAAGCCACGGCCCTAGTGGAATGAGCTGTGATTCTTTCAGGAGGCTGCTGTCCGGCAGTCTCATAAGCCAATCTGATGCTTTTAAGCCAAAAAGATAGAGAGGTAGAAGTTTCTTTTCGACCTCTCCTTTTACCAGAATAAACAACAAGGAAGATGTTTGTCTGAAATCCTTTGTAGCATCTAAATAGAATTTTAGAGCACGGACAACGTCCAAATTGTGTAACAAACGTTCCTTCTATGAAACTGGATTCGGACACAAAGAAGGTACAACTATCTCCTGGTTAATATTTTTGTTGGAAACAACCTTCGGAAGAAAACCAGGCTCAGTACGTAAAAACCACCTTATCTGCATGGACCAGATAGGGCGGAGAACACTGCAGAGCAGATAACTCAGAAACTCTTCTAGCAGAAGAAATTGCAACCTAAAACAAACCTTTCCAAGATAATAACTTAATATCTATGGAATGTAAGGGTTCAAACGGAACCCCTTGAAGAACTGAAAGAACTAGATTAAGACTCCAGGGAAGAGTCAAAGGTCTGTAAACAGGCTTGATTCTAACCAGAGCCTGAACAAACGCTTAAACGTCTGGCACAGCTGCCAGCCTTTTTACAACGGCAAAGAGAATGACTGGAGAAGGCGGAGCCTAGGAGGGATCATGTGACCAGCTTTGCTGGGCTCTTTGCCATTTCCTGTTGGGGAAGAGAATATCCCACAAGTAAGGATGACGCCATGGACCGGACACACCTATGTTGGAGAAAAGTACAATTCCATATTGTAATGAAACTGAAAAAACAAACAAAAAAACAACCTAAGCTATCCTTTTGCAGGCTGGGATACAAATAGAGCCTACTGATGGCAAGTAAAGACTTTAAAAAGACAGTCAATCAGCACTTCAATAAACTTAAACATTTGTTTTAATTCATCAGCACATGTTATTTTAACACTAGTAAACCTTGCAATGTCATGTGTTTAAAGGGACATTAAACACTTTGAGGTTATAATTTAAAATGATAAAATCGTGTATATACAAATAACTGACAAACTTTCATGATTTATTTAGCCCTTTTTCCTGTAATTTCATTCTGAAATTGTGAACTTTTCAGTTCCTGTTAGAAATGGAAGTGCAGAACACTGTTATATCCTACACAGCCATTGGCTGCACACTGTAGTGACCTAGTTATAATTGTTCCTAATTTGCCAAAGCAGAGAAGGTAACCTAAGTTACAACATGGCAGCTCCCATTGTTTTATAGACACTAAAACTTTACCCTTATTTTCTCAATATTTAAACAGTTAATGAAAATTTAAAAAATGCTTCTACGCTATTCTCCGACTATATTTTTCTTTGAATGCATCGTTCTATCTAGCATTTATTTAGTGTTTACTGTCCCTTTAACGTATCATTAAAGTACCACTCAGGAGACAACCGAATACTGCTGGCCCCGAAAAAAACTTTCTGATCTGCTTGTTGAGTCATTTGACTACCCCTCATTAGCTTACCGGCTGTATCTTTGTGGCTCCCAAACCGTACTTTAACCTCCAGTAAAAGAGTTTAACATTAGTTCAACACATAGCACTGCAGGGTTGCTAGTGCTAAAATTGCATACTTTGATGTTATTTTACCACTATACTCTCACTTTAAAAGGAACACTTATGTCATAATGAAACTTTCATAATTCAAATGTAGGGGTGGGGATAATCAAAATAGTCTACTTATTTGAAATTATGCAATTCTCCTGTAGATAAATGGTCCTTTAAAAAGACGGTAAAGTCAAATTTAAACTTTCATGATTCAGATAGGGCCTGCAATTTTAAACAACTTTCAATTTTTTTTTTCAAAATTTGCTTTGTACTCTTGGTATTCTTTGTTGAAAGCTAAACCTAGGTTGGCTCATAGGCAGATTTCTAAGCCCTTGAAGTCCGCTTCTTATCTCAGTACCTTTAAAGTTTTTCACAGTTAGGGCTAGTTCATGTGTGCCATATAGATAATGTGCTCAATTCCGTGGAGTTATGAAGGATTCAGCACTGATGGGCTAAACGGCAAAGTTGTAAAAAGCACAGATATGGGGGCAGTGAAGAAACTAGGTAATCAAGGTTAAAAAAAAAAACAGAATTTATGTTTACCTGATAAATTTCTTTCTCCAACGGTGTGTCCGGTCCACGGCGTCATCCTTACTTGTGGGATATTCTCTTCCCCAACAGGAAATGGCAAAGAGCCCAGCAAAGCTGGTCACATGATCCCTCCTAGGCTCCGCCTACCCCAGTCATTCGACCGACGTTAAGGAGGAATAATAGCATAGGAGAAACCATATGGTACCGTGGTGACTGTAGTTAAAGAAAATAAATTATCAGACCTGATTAAAAAACCAGGGCGGGGCCGTGGACCGGACACACCGTTGGAGAAAGAAATTTATCAGGTAAACATAAATTCTGTTTTCTCCAACATAGGTGTGTCCGGTCCACGGCGTCATCCTTACTTGTGGGAACCAATACCAAAGCTTTAGGACACGGATGAAGGGAGGGAGCAAATCAGGTCACCTAAATGGAAGGCACCACGGCTTGCAAAACCTTTCTCCCAAAAATAGCCTCAGAAGAAGCAAAAGTATCAAACTTGTAAAATTTGGTAAAAGTGTGCAGTGAAGACCAAGTCGCTGCCCTACATATCTGATCAACAGAAGCCTCGTTCTTGAAGGCCCATGTGGAAGCCACAGCCCTAGTGGAATGAGCCGTGATTCTTTCGGGAGGCTGCCGTCCGGCAGTCTCGTAAGCCAATCTGATGATGCTTTTAATCCAAAAAGAGAGAGAGGTAGAAGTTGCTTTTTGACCTCTCCTTTTACCTGAATAAACAACAAACAGGGAAGATGTTTGTCTAAAATCCTTTGTAGCATCTAAATAGAATTTTAGAGCGCGAACAACATCCAAATTGTGCAACAAGCGTTCCTTCTTTGAAACTGGTTTCGGACACAGAGAAGGTACGATAATCTCCTGGTTAATGTTTTTGTTAGAAACAACTTTTGGAAGAAAACCAGGTTTAGTACGTAAAACCACCTTATCTGCATGGAACACCAGATAAGGAGGAGAACACTGCAGAGCAGATAATTCTGAAACTCTTCTAGCAGAAGAAATTGCAACTAAAAACAAAACTTTCCAAGATAATAACTTAATATCAACGGAATGTAAGGGTTCAAACGGAACCCCCTGAAGAACTGAAAGAACTAGATTGAGACTCCAAGGAGGAGTCAAAGGTTTGTAAACAGGCTTGATTCTAACCAGAGCCTGAACAAAGGCTTGAACATCTGGCACAGCTGCCAGTTTTTTGTGAAGTAACACCGACAAGGCAGAAATCTGTCCCTTCAGGGAACTTGCCGATAATCCTTTTTCCAATCCTTCTTGAAGGAAGGATAGAATCCTAGGAATCTTAACCTTGTCCCAAGGGAATCCTTTAGATTCACACCAACAGATATATTTTTTCCAAATTTTGTGGTAAATCTTTCTAGTTACAGGCTTTCTGGCCTGAACAAGAGTATCGATAACAGAATCTGAGAAACCTCGCTTCGATAAAATCAAGCGTTCAATCTCCAAGCAGTCAGCTGGAGTGAAACCAGATTCGGATGTTCGAACGGACCCTGAACAAGAAGGTCTCGTCTCAAAGGTAGCTTCCAAGGTGGAGCCGATGACATATTCACCAGATCTGCATACCAAGTCCTGCGTGGCCACGCAGGAGCTATCAAGATCACCGACGCCCTCTCCTGATTGATCCTGGCTACCAGCCTGGGGATGAGAGGAAACGGCGGGAACACATAAGCTAGTTTGAAGGTCCAAGGTGCTACTAGTGCATCCACTAGAGCCGCCTTGGGATCCCTGGATCTGGACCCGTAGCAAGGAACTTTGAAGTTCTGACGAGAGGCCATCAGATCCATGTCTGGAATGCCCCAAAGTTGAGTGACTTGGGCAAAGATTTCCGGATGGAGTTCCCACTCCCCCGGATGCAATGTCTGACGACTCAGAAAATCCGCTTCCCAATTTTCCACTCCCGGGATGTGGATAGCAGACAGGTGGCAGGAGTGAGACTCCGCCCATAGAATAATCTTGGTCACTTCTTCCATCGCTAGGGAACTCCTTGTTCCCCCCTGATGGTTGATGTACGCAACAGTCGTCATGTTGTCTGATTGAAACCGTATGAACTTGGTCCTCGCTAGCTGAGGCCAAGCCTTGAGAGCATTGAATATCGCTCTCAGTTCCAGAATATTTATCGGTAGAAGAGATTCTTCCCGAGACCAAAGACCCTGAGCTTTCAGGGATCCCCAGACCGCGCCCCAGCCCATCAGACTGGCGTCGGTCGTGACAATGACCCACTCTGGTCTGTGGAATGTCATCCCTCGTGACAGGTTGTCCAGGGACAGCCACCAACGGAGTGAGTCTCTGGTCCTCTGATTTACTTGTATCTTTGGAGACAAGTCTGTATAGTCCCCATTCCACTGACTGAGCATGCACAGTTGTAATGGTCTTAGATGAATGCGCGCAAAAGGAACTATGTCCATTGTCGCTACCATCAACCCGATCACTTCCATGCACTGAGCTACGGAAGGAAGAGGAACGGAATGAAGTATTCGACAAGAGTCCAGAAGCTTTGTCTTTCTGGCCTCTGTTAGAAAAATCCTCATTTCTGAGGAGTCTATAATTGTTCCCAAGAAGGGAACCCTTGTTGACGGGGATAGAGAACTCTTTTCCACGTTCACTTTCCAGCCGTGCGATCTGAGAAAGGCCAGGACGATGTCCGTGTGAGCCTTTGCTCGAGGGAGGGACGACGCTTGAATCAGAATGTCGTCCAGGTAAGGTACAACTGCAATGCCCCTTGGTCTTAGCACAGCTAGAAGGGACCCTAGTACCTTTGTGAAAATCCTTGGAGCAGTGGCTAATCCGAAAGGAAGCGCCACGAACTGGTAATGTTTGTCCAGGAATGCAAACCTTAGGAACCGATGATGTTCCTTGTGGATAGGAATATGTAGATACGCATCCTTTAAATCCACCGTGGTCATGAATTGACCTTCCTGGATGGAAGGAAGGATAGTTCGAATGGTTTCCATCTTGAAAGATGGGACCTTGAGAAATTTGTTTAAGATCTTGAGATCTAGGATTGGTCTGAACGTTCCCTCTTTTTTGGGAACTATGAACAGATTGGAGTAGAACCCCATCCCTTGTTCTCTCAATGGAACAGGATGAATCACTCCCATTTTTAACAGGTCTTCTACGCAATGTAAGAACGCCTGTCTTTTTATGTGGTCTGAAGACAACTGAGACCTGTGGAACCTTCCCCTTGGGGGAAGTCCCTTGAATTCCAGAAGATAACCCTGGGAGACTATTTCTAGCGCCCAAGGATCCAGAACATCTCTTGCCCAAGCCTGAGCGAAGAGAGAGAGACTGCCCCCCACCAGATCCGGTCCCGGATCGGGGGCCGATATTTCATGCTGTCTTGGTAGCAGTGGCAGGTTTCTTTGCCTGCTTTCCCTTGTTCCAGCCTTGCATTGGTCTCCAAGCTGGCTTGGCCTGAGAAGTATTACCCTCTTGCTTAGAGGACGTAGCACCTTGGGCTGGTCCGTTTTTACGAAAGGGACGAAAATTAGGTCTATTTTTTGCCTTGAAAGGCCGATCCTGAGGAAGGGCATGGCCCTTACCCCCAGTGATATCAGAGATAATCTCTTTCAAGTCAGGACCAAACAGCGTTTTCCCCTTGAAAGGAATGTTTAGTAGCTTGTTCTTGGAAGACGCATCAGCCGACCAAGATTTCAACCAAAGCGCTCTGCGCGCCACAATAGCAAACCCAGAATTCTTAGCCGCTAACTTAGCCAATTGCAAAGAGGCGTCTAGAGTGAAAGAATTAGCCAATTTGAGAGCATTGACTCTGTCCATAATCTCCTCATAAGGAGGAGAGTCACTATCGAGCACCTTAATCAGTTCATCAAACCAGAAATATGCGGCTGTAGTGACAGGGACAATGCATGAAATGGGTTGTAGAAGGTAACCCTGCTGAACAAACATCTTTTTAAGCAAACCTTCTAATTTTTTATCCATAGGATCTTTGAAAGCACAACTATCCTCTATGGGAATAGTGGTGCGTTTGTTTAAAGTAGAAACCGCTCCCTCGACCTTGGGGACTGACTGCCATAAGTCCTTTCTGGGGTCGACCATAGGAAACAATTTTTTAAATATGGGGGGAGGGACGAAAGGAATACCGGGCCTTTCCCATTCTTTATTAACAATGTCCGCCACCCGCTTGGGTATAGGAAAAGCTTCTGGGAGCCCCGGCACCTCTAGGAACTTGTCCATTTTACATAGTTTCTCTGGGATGACCAAATTTTCACAATCATCCAGAGTGGATAATACCTCCTTAAGCAAAATGCGGAGATGTTCCAATTTAAATTTAAAAGTAATCACATCAGATTCAGCCTGCTGAGAAATGTTCCCTAAATCAGTAATTTCTCCCTCAGACAAAACCTCCCTGGCTCCCTCAGATTGGGTTAGGGGCCCTTCAGAGATATTAATATCAGCGTCGTCATGCTCTTCAGTAACTAAAACAGAGCATCCACGCTTACGCTGACAAGGGTTCATTTTGGCTAAAATGTTTTTGACAGAATTATCCATTACAGCCGTTAATTGTTGCATAGTAAGGAGTATTGGCGCGCTAGATGTACTAGGGGCCTCCTGAGTGGGCAAGACTCGTGTAGACGAAGGAGGGAATGATGCAGTACCATGCTTACTCCCCTCACTTGAGGAATCATCTTGGGCATCATTGTCATTATCACATAAATCACATTTATTTAAATGAATAGGAATTCTGGCTTCCCCACATTCAGAACACAGTCTATCTGGTAGTTCAGACATGTTAAACAGGCATAAACTTGATAAGAAAGTACAAAAAACGTTTTGAAATAAAACCGTTACTGTCACTTTAAATTTTAAACTGAACACACTTTATTACTGCAATTGCGAAAAAACATGAAGGAATTGTTCAAAATTCACCAAACTTTCACCACAGTGTCTTAAAGCCTTGAAAATATTGCACACCAATTTTGGAAGCTTTAACCCTTAAAATAACGGAACCGGAGCCGTTTTAAGCTTTAACCCCTTTACAGTCCCTGGTATCTGCTTTGCTGAGACCCAACCAAACCCAAGGGGAATACGATACCAAATGATGCCTTCAGAAGTCTTTTATCAGTATCAGAGCTCCTCTCACATGCGACTGCATGCCATGCCTCTCAAAAACAAGTGCGCAACACCGGCGCGAAAATGAGACTCTGCCTATGCTTTGGGAAAGCCCCTAAAGAATAAGGTGTCTAAAACAGTGCCTGCCGATATAATTATATCAAAATACCCAGAATAAATGATTCCTCAAGGCTAAATAAGTGTTAATATCAATCGATTTAGCCCAAAAAATGTCTACAGTCTAAATAAGCCCTTGTGAAGCCCTTATTTACAATCGTAATAAACATGGCTTACCGGATCCCATAGGGAAAATGACAGCTTCCAGCATTACATCGTCTTGTTAGAATGTGTCATACCTCAAGCAGCAAAGGACTGCAAACTGTTCCCCCAACTGAAGTTAATGCTCTCAACAGTCCTGTGTGGAACAGCCATGGATTTTAGTTACGGTTGCTAAAATCATTTTCCTCATACAAACAGAATTCTTCATCTCTTTTCTGTTTCTGAGTAAATAGTACGTACCAGCACTATTTGAAAATAACAAACTCTTGATTGAATAATGAAAAACTACAGTTAAACACTAAAAAACTCTAAGCCATCTCCGTGGAGATGTTGCCTGTACAACGGCAAAGAGAATGACTGGGGTAGGCGGAGCCTAGGAGGGATCATGTGACCAGCTTTGCTGGGCTCTTTGCCATTTCCTGTTGGGGAAGAGAATATCCCACAAGTAAGGATGACGCCGTGGACCGGACACACCTATGTTGGAGAAAGTATTAATATAACAGTTGGTTATGCAAAAATAAATGGGTAATAAAAAGAGATGATCTATCTTTTTAAACAAAACAATTTTGAGTAGACCGTCCCTTAACTGAAAAGGATTTCACATATTTAAATGATCAAACACAGCTCATGCAAATTAAGGGATATAATATTTCTTGTTTTTTATGCAAAACTTTAATTTAGAATTAGTTTCACTTTATTTTTTTAAGAAATAACCATTATGTGTTACTACATTACCCTTCCAGATACAGGCTTTTAATTAAAAAGCAGACCACAGCCATTTAAGGTAGAGAATGACTGCACTGTAACATGATAGTGCAAGTAAACTTTATATCGTATTCATTCAATTAATTTGTGCTTAGAATAGGACTATTCAAGGAACCACAGCTCTTAATTTAACCCCTATACTGTCAGTATTGCTTTAGACTTGATAAAGGAAGGAATTCTTCCGAAAGCTTGTCAACTTATAAATGTATAGTCAAATAAAAAAAAGTATCATTGCTCAATGCAATACTCTTATTTTCATATACACACACATATATATATATATATATATATATATATATATATACACACACACACACACACATATATATATACACACACACACTGAAAAGGGGACAACATATACTATATCTGAGCGCCATAGTTTGTGTATACATATTGCTTTGCAGCGTTTGTTTACTGAATCCTGTAGGATGCACTTTGGCTTCTCTGGGGCATATCAATATTGGGAACGGTACATGTGTCAGCCTCTGTACTGAGGTTTTCTCATATTGCATGGAAATACAAGAGACCATATACATTGTTTTTGTGAAATAGCCTGGCAAGTTTAAAATGTATGCAAGAGATGCAATTATTTAAACCAGAGCAAAACAAAATACATTGCTTCTAATAGGCATCTAGCCATAACTCTGCATCAGCCTGCCAGCCCATCCACAATGAGCTTTTGTGCACCATGACTGACGGTATCTGTAGCCCAATCACTGTGAGCTCATTACCATATGTACAACAATGATGAACCCACCCACCAAACAACTTTTAAAGAGAAACATGCAGCCAGTGCCTAACCCACTGCTTGTGCATGTTCCAGCAGAACCAATGATATAAGTATCTATACAGAGTCTTGTAGAGAACGCATGAAAACAGTTTTATACGTATACAAGTGTGTGGATGGACAGCGGCCCCAGATGTTCCCAGTGGACATAAAGAAAAAAAGAAAAGGAAAGTTAAAATGTAAGAAACAATTAGGGAGATTTATAAAAAAAATAAAAAAGTAAAAAGTTGTCACTCTAAGATTTATGTTAACTGAATTTGCCTCTTGATTTTTTTTTTTACAATATAAAGAGTTTACTCATCAGTGAATATAAAATGTTTCCAGCTTGGTGGCGGCAGTGCAATTCTTTAGATTATGACATTTTCTGTAGTTTATAAACGGTAAGCTATCCAAAGTACACATGAACTGAATCATTTTAAACAAATTGATTTGATGATACATTTTATCTTAATATTGGCTACGTTAGCCAGGTGATCGTTAAAATCGGCCAGGTGGTGTGCCCATTTAATGAACCATAACACTGGTTATACATAAAGAAACTTTACATTTTCATTATTCCCCCCCTTTAATATAATTTAGCTCTGAAAATTGTGCATATTCTAATTCTCAGAACTGGAAATGCACAGACGTCTCGAGGCTATTCCTGCTACATATCTTTCCCTAATTGGCTTAAGCAGATGACAACAATTTACTTCATACTAATATCACCATCGCCAGTTTTGTTGAATCTGCCAAATAAGGCAAGTGGTGGGTATTACAAGATGATAGTGACTTGTAACTACAGTGTTTAGTGTCCCTTTAAGCGACTGACTGGTAAGGTTAGAAGCGCCAATACCAGACTTAAAGGGAAAAACAACAGGTTTATACGGCACACTTGTGTCACTGAGTTATTTTTTTTCTCAAAGCTTGAAGACAAATTTCCACAACAATTTAAAAAGGGTATCAGTGTTACTATATGGGAACCTTAGATTTTGCTTATAATTTGAAGTAGCCTGTCTTTATTGTACTGCAAAAAAATCCCCTTAATATGTCCCCAATGATCTATTTTACCTGCTGGATTGTATTAAATTGTTTACAAACAGCTCTTTCACTTTATTTTGTCCTCTGAAATAGCTGCATTTTACATGTTAAAGCCACCGCCTATACATAAAATTTGAATACTGTAGTAGTGTCTTTAAAAAAAGATATGCAAACAAGGGACAGATAAAATGGGAAGAGCCCTGCATATTGGAAATGCTGCTCCTGCAGCAGCTTTGAATGTAATGATTTCTCAGCTATGTACATTGACTCTTTAAATGGCTTTCTTGACCCATGTACATGCCTGATTTCAATGAATGTTCTTGATTGAAAAGGAATATTAAACTAATCTGCTGGTCACAATGTCCAGAATAGAACAGTCTTAAATACAGTAAAACCTCAGTTTTCCATTGAAGGTGATAGATTTGTAAGTCGTTATATGAATGCTAGCAAGTTATTGAAGTACAAAATTACAGGGTGGTATTGCTTATTTGTGCTAGTCTATCTAGAAATAGAACAACCCATGATGTTGCTTAGTCTTGGGGCGGGGAAAGCATAGCAAATTCCTCCGTCCCTATATAGAGAAAGCTAATATCTATGTCACAGCACACTACTACTGTTGTGACACTGAACTCATTAAATCTTAACAAGGCTATTGTATCAGTACATTTTATTCCAAAAATAAACATTCTAGTGATAACTAAACATTTTGCATTTCAGCTCATCTGTTCCCAACACTAGAGCAGGTGGAGCTGCAACAGTAAATGTGTGAACATAACTTATTTCCTGTAAAATTACGTATGGGAACAGTAATTAAAATTACAAATGTATTTCTTACTATGCATAGTAAAATATTTTGGGTTTAGGGTCCCATTAACCTTTTTTTCATACAGAATGAATTTGAAGTCTCTTTAAAACAATGAACTTTTTAGGCAGTTAAGTATCATCACCCAGTGGAAAAAGTGCTGATATTTATTAAGCTTTTCCAACAGATCTAATGTGAGTTGATTTATGAGATATTTCATAGGTTGGCCAACATAAAAAAAGCATAACATGGATATCATAGGGTATTCTAAATGGTAAATTACATATGGTACTAATAGCCTTCAGAATAAATACACTAAAATGGGTTTATGAACAGATGTAAAAGGCACCACAACTGAGAAAGGCTGGTATCTAACATTGCTAAACAATTCTGTGACATCTGTTAATATAGGCTTCCTTCAGTGATTCATTTTGGCACTAATAGACAAACCCTTATATTCAACACATAAAAAAACAAACAAAAAAACCATGAGAAGCAAAATCTGTGATGTGAGATTTCTATATAAATATATTCTATATATAGTGGAAGGTAGAAAAAAACCTTATTGTGCAAGACCATCATTCCCCCCACCCCAAAAAGTATAATTTCTTAACTTACAAAAATCCCTCCAGTACACTTGCAAAGTTAAAATTCACAACATTTTTAATTACTCAAATATAAGTCCATTTTATTTACTCCTCACCCAAGCATCTTAAAAAAAGTTTTTGAGAAATTGAAGTTTTATTAGCTAGAGAATGGTTTAAACAAAAATAATTCACTGTCTAGAGTACAATATACATCTTTTTAATTACTAGTAAACAGTGGCATAAAATAACCACATTCACAAATTCTCTGCTTCAGAAGTTGCATGTAATAAAATAACTCCAGTTCCTAATATTGTTAACACCCAATTGGTTAGATTTCTTTCACAGGTACATTCATGATAAAACCCATCCGTAACCAAGGAGGGAAAATGCTAAAATCTGGTATGCTATAATCCAGCTAAGAGTTGAGCAGGAGAACAGTCATTAAGTACGCTAACAGAATTAAAAGGCTTTCAGTGAAATAGTGTTCACGATTATTTAACAGTGTTGGTTTAGATGAAGGACTTAAGGCACTTCTAAATCTGTGTATAAGATCACAAGAGACCAAGAGTAATTGTTTGGTATGGGAATGCGTATTTTTATAAAAAAAAAAAAAACAGGATTTACAAGAACTATATTACTATTGTATCTAGCATAGCGTGTGTGGTGGTGATGGGGAATACAGCTTTTAACCTCTATGACTTCCATAATGTCTTAAAAAAAATATGTAAATATTGTTTTGTTGCAGGGGACAAAATCAAATATCTTCTAGCATTAGTTCAAATAAAAAAAGTGCGTATCAGAAGGAAAAAAAAAAATTGGAAAAGTAATTTGCACCTCCCCCACATTACCTTGTATGTTAATTTAAGGGTTGATTATCTAGCACAAGGTTACTCCTACCATCATATCCCTTATGTTAAAAACTAAAATATAGCTCAAAGTCCTTAAAAAACTAAATTTTAAAATCACTTGTGCTCCTTTGCCTTGTACAGTTGAAAAGGGAACGATCCAACAATTTAACAAGGTGAGAAATGACTATGCACCACACTTTCCTATAGCATGCAAAACTGCAGCAGCCACTTTCTTCCCAGAGAGGAGCACCACTTCTTTGCTCTACTATGGGTACCACATTGTCTAGCCATTGACATCTCAAGATAACATGGCCGCCAACTGTTTATTTTTTTTACAGGTCAGGAGTAAAGTTTTTTTTTTGTTTGCTGTAAAATATGGCAACGTTATGCAAAACAGGAACATTAAAACCATAAGGTCAACAGAAGCTGGTGGTAAGATATCCCAAAAAGGGCATAAAAACCTATAAAATTTGTTTCTCCTGTTGTAAACTTCAGAAGTATCAATAAAAACAGATAAAAACAATAAAAAAGTCCAGCTATCACTGCAGCATTAGTTGCTTGAGGTTGTCATGGAGAATGGTATCTTTCACATCACGGAAAACAAGGCGAATATTCTCCGTGTTAATGGCAGTGGTGAAGTGGTGGTACAAAGGCTTCTGCTGCTGATCCCTTCGCTTATTACGAAAACATTCCACTAGGAATTTTTGGACATCAGAGAGACAGTGTGGGTCTCCATCAAACTGAGGGAAGTAGTCTTTTATACTCACTATTTTCACCTTTTCTTCAAGCAAGTCTGTCTTGTTTAGAAACAAGATAATTGAGACGTTGCTGAACACACGGTTGTTGACTATTGTTTCAAAAATGTTTAGGGACTCTGTTAATCTGTTGGTTTGACGGTCTTCCATCAGCACTTGATCATATTCACTTGATGACACCAAGAAGAGAATAGATGTAACACTGTCGAAGCATTCAAACCAGCGTTTGCGTTCTGATCGCTGACCTCCAACATCCACCATCTTGAATGGAACATTTTTAATTTCGAAGTCGTACTCATGTATTCCTTTGGTAGGTCGTCTAGCCAGCAGAATATCTTGCTGAGATGGGAGGTAGTCCTTTAAAACAAAGAAAATGTTTTAATTCATGGAATTTAAAAGCTCATAGAAAACATGCACTGGACTTACTGTATATTCTTAAATCATGCCAACATAAAAAGAAAGTATTTGTCCAGGTTCTGATTACCTAGTCATTCCCTTAACGACCAAGGACGTACGCCATACGTCCTCAAAAAAATACAGTTAACGACCGAGGACGTATGGCGTACGTCCTTGGTCTGGAAAGCAGCTGGAAGCGATCCTGCTCGCTTCCAGCTGCTTTCCGGTTATTGCAGTGATGCCTCGATATGGAGGCATCCTACAATAAACCCCCTTGGCCATCTGATGCAGAGAGAGCCACTCTGTGGCCCTCTCTGCACCGGACATCGATGGCCAGTATCGTTGGTGGGTGGGAGCTTACGTGGGAGGCGGGTGGGCAGCCATCGTTGCTCTGTGTGGAGTGGAGGGGGGTGGGATCGTGGGCGGGACCTACAGGCGTGCGTGCACGGGGGGAGGGGGGCGGGACGGGAGCAGGTGGGAACCGCTACACTGCAGAAAAAAATGAAGTTAAAAGAAAAAAATAATAATATTTTTTTAAGTAATAAAAATTGCATCTAAGGGATCTGGAAGGGGGGGGGGAGAAACTACACTACAGAAAAGGGCTTTTTTTTTTTTTTTTTTTTACTAAACTAGGTATTGGCAGACAGCTGCCAGTACCCAAGATGGCGCCCATTAAGGCAGAGGGGAAGGGTTAGAGAGCTGTTTGGTGGGGGATCAGTGAGGTTGGGGGCTAAGGGGGGATCCTACACATCAGCATATGTAAATATGCCAAAAAAAATAAAGGCCGAATACCTTTTATTTTAGTACTGGCAGAGTTTCTGCCAGTACTTAAGATGGCGGGGACAATTGTGGGGTGGGGGAGGGAAGAGAGCTGTTTGGGAGGAATCAGGGGGTCTGATGTTTCAGGTGGGAGGCTGAGCTCTACAGTAAAGCTAAAATTAACCCTGCAAGCTCCCTACAAGCTACATAATTAACCCCTTCACTGCTAGCCATAATACACGTGTGATGCGCAGCGGCATTTAGCAGCCTTCTAATTACCAAAAAGCAATGCCAAAGCCATATATGTGTGCTATTTCTGAACAAAGGGGATCCCAGAGAAGCATTTACAACCATTTGTACCATAATTGCACAAGCTGTTTGTAAATAATTTCAGTGAGAAACCTAAAGTTTGTTAAAAAGTTTTTGAAAAAGGGAACTTTTTTATTTGATCGAATTTGGCGGTGAAATGGTGGCATGAAATACCAAAATGGGCCTAGATCAATACTTTGGGTTGTCTACTACACGCAACTAAAGCTAAAATTAACCCTACAAGCTCCCTAATTAACCCCTGCACTGCTGGGCATAATACATGTGTGGTGCGCAGCGGCATTTAGCGGCCTTCTAATTACCAAAAGCAAAGCCAAAGTCATATGTCTGCTATTTATGAACAAAGGGGATCCCAGAGAAGCATTTACAACTATTTGTGCCATAATTGCACAAGCTGTTTGTAAATGATTTTAGTGAGAAACCTAAAATTGAGAAAATTTTAACTTTTTTAATTTGATCGCATTTGGCGGTGAAATGGTGGCCATAATTGCACAAGCTGTTTGTAAATAATTTAAGTTAGAAACCAAAAGTTTGTGAAAAAAAGTCAACGATTTTTTGTATTTGATCGCATTTGGTGGTGAAATGGTGGCATGAAATATACCAAAATGGGCCTAGATCAATACTTTGGGTTGTCTACTAAACAAAATATATACATGTCAATGGATATTCAGAGATTCCTGAAAGATATCAGTGTTCTAATGTTACTAGCGCTAATTTTTAAGAAAAAAAATGGTTTGGAAATAGCAAAGTGCTACTTGTATTTATGGCCCTATAACTTACAAAAAAGCAAAGAACATGTAAACATTGGGTATTTCTAAACTCAGGACAAAATTTAGAAACTATTTAGCATGGGTGTTTTTTGGTGGTTGTAGACATGTAACAGATTTTGGGGGTCAAAGTTAGAAAAAGTGTGTTTTTTTTCCATTTTCCCCAAATTTTATAAAAAAAATATTAAATTATAAGATATGATGAAAATAATGGTATCTTTAGAAAGTCCATTTAATGGCGAGAAAAACTGTATATAATGTGTGGGTACAGTAGACGAGTAAGAGGAAAATTACAGCTAAACACAAACACCTCAAAAAACAGAATTTATGTTTACCCGATAAATTTCTTTCTCCTACGGTGTATCCGGTCCACGGCTTCATCCTTGTGGGATATTCTCAATCCCTACAGGAAGTGGCAAAGAGAGCACACAGCAAAGCTGTCCATATAGCTCCCCTCAGGCTCCGCCCCCCCAGTAATTCGACCGACGGTTAGGAGAAAAAGGAGAACCATAGGGTGCAGTGGTGACTGTAGTTTATAAAAATAAATTTAAACCTGACTAAAATGCCAGGGTGGGCCGTGGACCGGATACACCGTAGGAGAAAGAAATTTATCAGGTAAACATAAATTCTGTTTTCTCCTACATTGGTGTATCCGGTCCACGGCTTCATCCTTACTTGTGGGAACCAATACCAAAGCTTTAGGACACGGATGAAGGGAGGGAACAAGTCAGGTAACCTAAACGGAAGGCACCACTGCTTGCAAAACCTTTCTCCCAAAAATAGCCTCCGAAGAAGCAAAAGTATCGAATTTGTAAAATTTGGCAAATGTATGCAGTGAAGACCAAGTCGCTGCCTTACAGATCTGTTCAACAGAAGCCTCATTCTTGAAAGCCCAAGTGGAAGCCACAGCTCTAGTAGAGTGAGCTGTAATTCGTTCAGGAGGCTGCCTTCCAGCAGTCTCATAAGCCAACCGGATGATGCTTTTCAGCCAGAAAGACAGAGAGGTCGCAGTCGCCTTTTGACCTCTCCTCTTACCAGAATAGACAACAAACAAGGACGAAGTTTGTCTGAAATCTTTAGTTGCTTTTAGGTAAAACTTCAAAGCACGAACCACATCGAGATTGTGTAACAGACGTTCCTTGTCAGAAGCTGGGTTAGGACACAGAGAAGGAACAACTATTTCCTGGTTAATATTCTTATTGGAAACCACCTTTGGAAGAAAACCAGGTTTGGTACGTAAAACGAATATCTGTATGAAACACCAGATAGGGTGAATTACACTGCAAAGCAGACAATTCAGAAACTCTTCTAGCGGAAGAGATAGCAACCAAAAACAAAACTTTCCAAGATAGTAACTTAATATCTATGGAATGTAGAGGTTCAAACGGAACCCCCTGAAGAACTGAAAGAACTAGATGTAGACTCCATGGAGGAGCCACAGGTCTGTAGACAGGCTTGATTCTGACTAAAGCCTGCACAAACTCCTGAACATCTGGCATTGCTGCCAGACGTTTGTGTAACAAAACAGAGCTGATCTGTCCTTTTAAGGAACTAGCTGACAAACCTTTCTCCAATCCTTCTTGGAGAAAAGCTAAAATCCTTGGAATCCTAATCTTACTCCATGAGTAACCCTTGGATTCGCACCAACAAAGATATTTCCGCCATATCTTATGGTAAATTTTCCTAGTGACAGGCTTTCTAGCCTGAATCAGGGTATCTATAACTGAACCCGAAAACCCACGCTTAGCTAGAATCAAGCGTTCAATCTCCAAGCAGTCAGTTGCAGAGAGACTAGGTTTGGATGTACGAATGGACCTTGAATTAGAAGGTCCTGCCTCAAAGGTAGCTTCCATGGTGGAACCGATGACATTCACCAGGTCTGCATACCAGGTCCTGCGTGGCCACGCAGGAGCTATCAGAATTACTGAAGCCTTCTCCTGTTTGATCCTGCCTACTAGCCGTGGGAGAAGAGGAAACGGTGGAAAGACATAAGCTAGATTGAACAACCAAGGCGCTGCTAAGGCATCTATCAGTGTCGCCTTGGGATCCCTGGACCTGGACCCGTAACATGGAACTTTTGAGTTCTGACGTGACGCCATCAGATCCAGATCCGAAATGCCCCATAGTTGAGTTAACTGGGCAAAAACCTCCGGGTGAAGTTCCCACTCCCCCGGATGGAAAGTCTGATGACTCAGATAATCCACTTCCCAGTTGTCCACTCCTGGGATGTGAATTGCTGATAGATGGCAGGAGCGATCCTCTGCCCATATGATGATTTTGGATACCTCTCTCATTGCCAGGGAACTCTTCGTTCCCCCCTGATGATTGATGTACGCTACAGTGGTCACGTTGTCCGACTAAAATCTGATGAATCTGGCCTCCGCTAGTTGAGGCCATGCCTGGAGCGCATTGAATATCACTCTCAATTCCAATATGTTTATCGGGAGAAGATATTCTTCCCGAGACCATAGACCCTGAGCCTTCAGGGACTCCCAGACCGTGCCCCAGCCCAAAAGACTGGCGGCGGTCGTCTACTAACACCACATACTCTTTACCACCCCCAGGGAGATGCTACTAGTTAGAGCGGCAAAGAGAATGACTGGGGGGCGGAGCCTGAGGGGAGCTATATGGACAGCTTTGCTGTGTGCTCTCTTTGCCACTTCCTGTAGGGATTGAGAATATCCCACAAGTATGAAGCCGTGGACCGGATACACCAATGTAGGAGAAATGTAAAAATAGCCTTGGTCCCAAACGGACAGAAAATGGAAAAGTGCTGTGGTCATTAAGGGGTTAAGACACTGCCTAAAGTCAACTGCATCCACTAGATATCAGGAAGAGAACCAATATGTACAGTGGAAATTGACAAGGCTAAGGATTATAACTATATATTTGAAAACCGATCAAAAAAAAACTGCCCTAAAAGAAAACTAACCTTATAGGCACAATATGTTTTTAGATATCTGTAGGCATACGTAAGAAAAAAATGCTGTAGCATAATTTAAGCATGGTTACCGCATGTCATACAAAAGAAAAACATTCAACTTCCCAAACACTTGTCTGTCTGATCCACATAAATAGGTCAAACTCAAAACTAAAATCTGCTTTTCAGAAACCAATAAGTTATTTTGTGAGAAATTTGTTTTCACTTTCATTTCTGTTCTGACACGGGAGGGTAGTGCCGGTGTTCTATCGAGAACTCCAATAAACCGAAAACTCCAATCTGACATAATTCAGGTGATTCCATACATCTGATTGGTTCGTGTCTCAGTGAGTGACATGATCCACAAACATTTCCCAAGATTTACTTGGGGTGTATGCCAGAGGATCGGTGGTGCGCCCCCCAAGACAGGCAAAACAGATAGTGAAAATAGAAGACTCACCGGAAGTGACGTCAGATTCGAGTTTGAGGAATTGGAGTTCTCGACCAAATGCATGCTATAAAGTGTTTGATGTTGACAGCAAAGTCAAATATGGTTGGACAGTTCAAGGAGCGTGCACAGTGAAACTCTACTCACAAATCAAACCTTTGCCAATAATATTGTCATGGGGAGCAGTGTACAGAAACTGAACTACACAAGTTGTAAAACATTACCAATAGATGGTGCAATTATTAAAATTAACAACTTAAATGGAGACTATTTAAAAAAAAAAAAAAATTCCCATTAATATGTTTTAAATTACTTGCTATAGCTGGTGCAGAGTATTAAGTATATAGAAAATTGTTCCTTTGTGTTTATTTTTTTATGGACGAGGGGTTCAATGAAAAACAGCTATTACAGAATGCCCCCCCCCCCAACAGAAAGGTTAATTAGTCCTATTGCCCCCTTTTTACCATAGCATTTTTACAGAGAATATAGCTGTATTCATGGTTTCAACATAGATGGTCATTTCAACATGTAAACAGCTATTTCAAATGACAATATAAAGGTAAATTTAAAAAGGTACCTCATGACAAAATGACTTTAACGATACAGATAGAGCATTAAACTATTCCATTTAAATATAAAGACTGTGCACATTTTGTTAATGAAAGTACACTGACTCACCAGCTCCTACTGAGCAAGTGCAAGAACTCACAAAATATACATATATGCATTTGTGATTGGCTGATGGCTCTCACTTGATACAGGAGGAGTAGAAATATACAACTTTGAAATTTGTCAGAAGAAAGTCTAAACTTCAAATTAGTAGTAGGTTAAATGTTATTCAAGGATGGCAATCAAGAAGTTAATGCCAAAATGCACTGTTTAACCTGCAAAAGAATTTAACACACAGGTCAAGTTCTACACAGCAACTGCAAACCTTGCAGCTCCAATGCAGAAAAATGATGGTGCCTGAACTGCAACTACTAGTTCTGATTGGCTTGGTCCCGCTTGGTCTTGGTATGGTAAAAGGCACAGTATATTAGGGCCAGTAATGATACCCTGTGTAGCAAATTATAGCATGTAAGTTTTGCATTAAATTGTCCCTTTAAAGGGACGGTCTACACCAGATTTTTTTTATTGTTTTAAAAGATAGATAATCCCAGTTATATTAATATACTTTTTAACCTCTAATTGTATCTAAGCATCTTCTGACAGCCCCCTGATCACATGACTATCTAATGACTTGCATTTTATCCAATTAGTTCTGTTTTGTGCTGCCTCAAATAACTCAGCGGTTGTGAGCACAATGTTATCTATATGGCCCACATGAACTAGCAGTCTCCTGTTGTGAAAAGCAAATAAAAAAGCATGTGATAAGACGCTGTCTGTAGTGGCTTAGAAACGGACAAATTTAGAGGTTTAAATGCTATCAAGTATATTAATATAACATTGTTGGTTGTGCAAAGCTGGGGAATGGGTAGAAAATGTGTTTTCTATACTTTTAAACAATTTTGGTGTAGACTATTCCTTTAAGGACAAATTCAACCCGTACAGTGACTTGCATCTCTCTCTATTGAGAACAGCATTGTGGGATTTATACACTATCACAGCCAAAAAAACGAGAAGCGATAATTTGAATTCTAATACACTCATGGAAAATAATGATTCAAAGCTGGACATCCAAAATAAAATAGGAAAGGAACACTTATTTTTTTGAAAGGCAGGCACCTAATTACAAGAGACTGTTGCGTAGATGACTTTCCTACCAAAAGATACTTCAGAAGCAGCAACAAAGTGGTAGAATTTGGTAAAAAAATAAAAATAAAAAAAAATATAAAAAAAATAAATAAAAAATATGCAAGAATGACCATATTGCTGCCTTACAAATTTGTTCAACAGAAGCCTCATTATTAAATGCCCAGGAAGTGGAAACTGATCTGGTGGTATGGGCTGTAATGAATTGTGGGGAGGCGTTCTGCCTCCATGCAAGTCTTGTGGATTAAGAGTTTTAACCAAGAAGCTGAACGAGTGTGGCCTTCTGGTGTACCTGAGAAATGCATTCATAAATTAGGAGTGTCTAAAATCCTTTGTAGCCTGGAGTTGAAATGTTAAATGTAACTATAACTAAATTATGTAGAAATCTCTCTTTAGAATTTTGAGGAATAGAAATCTTGCCCTTTAAGCGATTGTAAAGACTTAAAGCCCAGTACGTAAAAATATTCTTAAAAACACGTGTACGTTTAAGTCATTAAACTTTACAATTACGCTTTTTTTTTTAAAATACTTACCGCCAATCCTCTGCTCACATCTCCTTCAGTATTGAGCAGATCTATGACGAATCCAGCTTCCTCCAATCGCTGCATGCCCCCTTTGGCGTCCAGCTCGTGAGGCACGCAACGATTGGAGGAAGCTGTATTCGTCATCAATCTGCTCAATACTGAAGGTGTTGAGGGCCGAGGATTGGCTGTAAGTTTACAGTAACATAAAAAGGCATTTTAAAAAAGAAGCATAATTGTCAAGTTTAATGACTTAAAGTGTCCCTATTTTTTTTTTTTTTTTAGAGTATTTTTAATTACTGGGCTTTAAAGGGACATTATACACTCATTTTTTCTTTGCATAAATGTTTTGTAGATAATCTATTTATATAGCCCATAAAGTTTTTTTTTTTAAATTAATGTATAGTTTTGCTTATTTTTAAATAACATTGCTCTGATTTTCAGACTCCTAACCAAGCCCCAAAGTTTTATGTGAATACGCTCGACTACCTACTCCAGCTTGCTCCTGTTTGTGTAAAGGGTCTTTTCATATGCAAAAGAAGGGGGAGGGGGGGAGTGTCTTATTTGTCACTTGCAGTGGGCTTTCCAGCTACCTTTTCAACAGAGCCAAACTGACAGCTTCTAAGTAAGTTTTTAAACAGTTTTATACTGGATTTTTATATCAGTATCTGTGCATATTATTCTTTATAGTAGTGTCTATTACATGCAGTTATATGAAAATGAGTGTATACTGTCCCTTTAAGTCATTCAATTTTACAATCACTTTAAGACTGCCTTACCCTGGTGAAAAGTCAGATGGACGTAGAGGCAAAGAACAGACTATTCAGAAACTCTTCTGGCAGATCTTGCTAAAAAGGACAGAAATTGAATGTCCAAACTCTGCATGAGTTCAAAGGGCGAGACCTGCAAAACTTTTAGAACCGGCTTAAGATTCAACGGAGGAGAGATTGGCTTAATTACTGGCCTAATCCTGACTAAAGCTTGAACAAAATTTTGAATATCAGAAAGTTTTGCAGTTTTCCTGTGTTATAATACTGAGCTAGCAGATAAACCCTTATCTAAGCCCTCTTGTAAAAATTTATCCTAAATGAATGCCAACTAAAACCATTTTTCTTTACACCAGGAAATGGAGGCGAAACCAAACATACAAACCCAAAACAAAATTTATACTTACCTGATAAATTTATTTCTTTGACACGATGAGTCCACGGATCATCATTAATTACTGTTGGGAATATCACTCCTGCCCAGCAGGAGGCGGCAAAGAGCAGCATAGCAAAGCTGTTAAATATCACCTCAACCAAAGTAAAGGAGAGAAGCAACAAGGTGCATAGGTGTCTGAAGTTTATAACATAACAACCTGTCTTAAAAACAGGGCGGGCCTTGGACTCATGTCAAGAAAGAAAGAAATTTATCAGACAAGTATAAATTTTGTTTTCTTTCTAATGACACGAGTCCACGGATCATCTTTAATTACTGTTGGGAATCAATACCCAAGCTAGAGTACACAGATGACAAGGGAGGGACAAGACAGGAAACGTAAACTGAAGGCACCACTGCTTGAAGAACCTCTCTCCCAAAAGTGGCCTCAGCTGAGGCAAAAGTGGCCTCAGCTGAGGCAAAAGTGTCAAATTTATAGAATTTTGAAAAAGTGTGAAGAGAGGACCAAGTTACAGCCTTGGAAATCTGTTCCATAGAAGCTTCATTTTTAAATGATGCCATGAGGAAGCAACAGCCCTCATGGAATGAGCCGTAACTCTCTGGAGGTTGCGGTGCAGCAGTTTCATAGGCAAAACGTAGGATACTCTAAAGCCACAAAGAAAGAAAAAGGAAATTTATGCTTACCTGATAAATTGATTTCTTCTACGATACGACGAGTCCACGGATTTCATCCTTACTTGTGGGATATTATCCTCCTGCTAACAGGAAGTGGCAAAGAGCACTACAGCAGAGTTGTATATATAGCTCCTCCCTTCCCTCCACCTCCAGTCATTCGACCGAAGGTTTTAGGAAGAGAAAGGAAAAGCTAAGAGGTGACAGGGAGGGCCTGTCGTATCGTAGAAGAAATCAATTTATCAGGTTAGCATACATTTCCTTTTCTTCTACAAGATATGACGAGTCCACGGATTTCATCCTTACTTGTGGGATACAATACCAAAGCTACAGGACACGGATTAAAGGGAGGGACAAGACAGAGACCTAAACGGAAGGAACCACTGCTTAAAGAACTTTTCTCCCAAAAACAGCCTCAGAAGAAGCAAAAGTATCAAATTTGGAAAATTTAGAAAAAGTATGAAGGGACGACCAAGTCGCAGCCTTACAAATCTGTTTAACAGAAGCATCGTTTTTAAAGGCCCATGTGGAAGCCACAGCCCTAGTAGAATGAGCCGTAATTCTTTCAGGAGGCTGCTGTCCAGCAGTCTCATATGCCAGGCGGATGATACTCCTCAGCCAAAAAGAAAGAGGTAGCCGTAGCATTCTGACCCCTACGCTTTCCAGAATAAATAATGAATAATGAAGATGATTGACGAAAATCCTTAGTCGCCTGTAAGTAAAACTTCAAGGCACGGACCACGTTCAAGTTATGTAACAGACGCTCCTTCTTAGAAGGATTAGGACACAATGAAGGAACAACAATTTCCTGATTAATATTCTTATTTGAAACAACCTTAGGAAGAAATCCTGGTTTGGTACGTAAAACCACCTTATCAGAATGAAATATAAGATAAGGCGAATCACATTGTAACGCTGAAAGCTCAAACTCTTCGAGCAGAAGAAATAGCAACTAAAGACAAAACTTTCCAAGATAACAGTTTAATATCTATGGAATGCATGGGTTCAAACGGAACCCCTTGAAGAGTTTGAAGAACTAAATTCAAACTCCAGGGAGGAGTAATTGGTCTAAATACAGGCTTAATTCAAGATAGAGCCTGACAAAAAGACTGAACATCTGCCAAACGTTTCTGAAGCAAAATTGACAAAGCAGAAATTTGTCCCTTTAAGGAACTTGCTAATAACCCTTTCTCCAATCCTTCTTGGAGAAAAGCCAGAATCCTGGGAATCCTAACTTTACTCCATGAGTAACCCTTGGATTCACACCAATAGATATTTACGCCATATCTTATGATAGATTTTTCTAGTGACAGGCTTTCAAGCCTGTATCAAAGTATCGATGACTGAATCAGAGAATTCTCGCTTAGATAGAATCAAGCATTCAATCTCCAAGCAGTCAGCTGCAGAGAATTTAGATTTGTATGTTGGAAAGGACCTTGAATGAGAAGGTCCTGTCTCAAAGGAAGTTTCCACGGCGGCAGAGAAGACATGTCCACTAGATCCGCATACCAAGTCCTGCGTGGCCACGCAGGCGCTATCAGGATTACTGAAGCCCTCTCCTGTTTGATTCGAGCAATCATGCGTGGAAGGAGAGGAAATGGTGGAAACACATAAGCTAGGCTGAACGACCAAGGCACTGCCAATGCATCTAATCAGTTTGGCCTGGGGATTCCTTGACCTGGATGCGTAAAGTGGAAGCTTGGCATTCTGACGAGATGCCATCAGATCCAGTTCCGGTCTGCCCCATAGGCGAATCAATGAGGCAAACACCTCCGGATGGAGTTCCCACTCCCCCGGATAAAAAGTCTGACGACTTAGAAAATCCGCTTCCCAGTTTTCTACTCCTGGGATGTAAATTGCTGACAGATAACAAGAGTGGGCCTAAGCCCATCGGATTATCTTGGATACTTCTATCATCACTAAGGAACTCCTTGATCCCCCTGATGATTGATATATGCCACATTTGTGATGTTGTCTGACTGGAATCTGATGAATTTGGCCGAAGCCAACTGAGGCCATGCCTGAAGCGCATTGAATATTGCTCTCAGTTCCAGAATATTGATTGGAAGTAGAGATTCCACCTGAGTCCAAACACCCTGAGCCTTCAGGGAATTCCAGACTGCACCCCAGAAAACTGGCGTCCATTGTCACTATCACCCAAGAGGGTCTGCGCAAACATGTCCACTGGGACATATGATCCAGCAACAACCACCAAAGAAGAGTCTCTGGTCTCTTGATCCATATTTACCTGAGGAGATAAATTTGCATAGTCCCCATTCCACTGTCCGAACATGCAGTAACAGTGGTCTGAGATGAAAGCGGGCAAACGGAATGTCCAATGCCGCTACCATTAATCCAATGACCTCCATACACTAATCTGATGGCCGAGGAATGGACTGAAGTGCTCGGCAAGTATTTAGAATCTTTGTTTTTCTGACCTCCGTCAGAAATATTTTCATGTCTACCGAGTCTATCAGAGTCCCCAAGAAGGGAACCCTTGTCCATGGAACTAGTGAACTCTTTTCTATGTTCACCTTCCAACCGTGAGTTCTCAGGAAAGACAATACTATGTCCATGTGAGATTTTGTCAGATGATAAGTTGACGCCTGAATCAGAATATCGTCCAGATAAGGCGCCACTGCTATGCCCCGCGGTCTGAGAACCACTAGAAGAGACCCTAGAACCTTTGTGAATATTCTGGGTGCTGTGGCCAACCCGAAGGGAAGAGCCACAAACCGATAAGGTTTGTCCAGGAAGGCAAACCTTAGGAACTGATGAGGATCCTTGTGAATAGGGATATGAAGGTATGCATCCTTCAAATCCACGGTAGTCATATATTGACCCTCCTGGATCATTGGTAAGGTTGTTCGTATAGTCTCCATCTTGAATGATGGAACTCTGAGAAACTTGTTTAGACACTTGAGATCTAAAATGGGTCTGAAAAGTTCCCTCTTTTTTGGGAACCACAAAAAGATTTGAGTAAAACCCCTGCCCCTGTTCCAGTTTTGGAACAGGACAAATTACTCCCATGGTAGAGAGGTCTTTTACATAGCGTATGAACGCCTCTCTTTATCTGGTCTACAGACAATCGTGAAAGATGAAATCTCCCTCTTGGAAGAAAATCCTTGAATTCCAGTTGATACCCGTGGGTCCTGAACGCCTCTTGCCCAAGCCTGGGTAAAGAAAGAAAGTCTGCCCGCTACTAGATCAGGTCCCGGAACGGGGGCCGCCCCTTCATGCTGTCTTTGTAGCAGCAGTGGGCTTCTTGGATTGTTTACCTTCATTCGAAGCCTGGTTGGGTCACCAGACTGACTTGGATTGAGCAAAGTTCCCTTCCTGCTTTGTGGAGGAAGAGGAAGCAGAGGGTCCTCCATTAAAGTTTCGAAAAGAACGAAAATTATTTTGTTTACCCCTCATCTTAAGACATATCCTGAGGTAGGGCATGGCCTTTACCTCCAGTAATGTCAGAAATTATTTCCTTCAATTCAGGCCCGAATAGGGTCTTACCTTTAAAAGGAATAGCTAAAAGCTTAGATTTTGATGACACATCAGCAGACCAAGATTTGAGCCATAATGCCCTACGCACTAAAATGGTAAATCCTGCATTTTTCGCCGCTAGTTTAGCAATTTGAAAAGCGGCATCAGTAATAAAAGAATTAGGTTGTAAAAGAAAACCCTGATTAATAAATAATTTCTTTAGAAGACCCTCTAACTTTTTAGCCATAGGGTCTTTGAAAGCACAACTGTCCTCAATAGGTATAGTTGTATGCTTAGCCAGGGTAGAAATAGCTCCCTCCACCTTAGGGACCCTTTGCCAAGAATCCCGAATGGTGTCTGATATGGGAAACATTTTCTTAAAATTAGGAGGGGCAGAGAACGGTATACCTGGTTTATCCCATTCCTTTTTTGTAATTTCTGAAATTCTTTTAGGAACTGGAAAAACAGAATTTATGCTTACCTGATAAATTACTTTCTCCAACGGTGTGTCCGGTCCACGGCGTCATCCTTACTTGTGGGATATTCTCTTCCCCAACAGGAAATGGCAAAGAGTCCCAGCACAGCTGGTCACATGATCCCTCCTAGGCTCCGCCCACCTCAGTCATTCGACCGACGGACAGGAGGAAATATATATAGGAGAAACCATATGATACCGTGGTGACTGTAGTTAGAGAAAATAATTCATCAGACCTGATTAAAAAACCAGGGCGGGCCGTGGACCGGACACACCGTTGGAGAAAGTAATTTATCAGGTAAGCATAAATTCTGTTTTCTCCAACATAGGTGTGTCCGGTCCACGGCGTCATCCTTACTTGTGGGAACCAATACCAAAGCTTTAGGACACGGATGAAGGGAGGGAGCAAATCAGGTCACCTAAATAGAAGGCACCACGGCTTGCAAAACCTCTCTCCCAAAAATAGCCTCCGAAGAAGCAAAAGTATCAAATTTGTAAAATTTGGCAAAAGTGTGCAGTGAAGACCAAGTCGCTGCCTTACATATCTGGTCAACAGAAGCCTCGTTCTTGAAGGCCCATGTGGAAGCCACAGCCCTAGTGGAGTGAGCTGTGATTCTTTCAGGAGGCTGCCGTCCGGCAGTCTCATAAGCCAATCGGATAATGCTTTTAAGCCAAAAGGAGAGAGAGGTAGAAGTCGCTTTTTGACCTCTCCTTTTACCAGAATAAACAACAAACAAGGAAGATGTTTGTCTGAAATCTTTAGTAGCCTCTAAATAGAATTTTAGAGCACGGACTACGTCCAAATTGTGTAACAAACGTTCCTTCTTTGAAACTGGATTCGGACACAAAGAAGGTACAACTATCTCCTGGTTAATATTTTTGTTGGAAACAACTTTCGGAAGAAAACCAGGCTTAGTACGCAAAACCACCTTATCTGCATGGAACACCAGATAGGGCAGAGAACACTGCAGAGCAGATAACTCTGAAACTCTTCTAGCAGAAGAAATTGCAACCAAAAACAAAACTTTCCAAGATAATAACTTAATATCTACGGAATGTAAGGGTTCAAACGGAACCCCTTGAAGAACTGAGAGAACTAGATTTAGACTCCAGGGAGGAGTCAAAGGTCTGTAAACAGGCTTGATCCTAACCAGAGCCTGAACAAATGCTTGAACATCTGGCACAGCTGCCAGTCTTTTGTGAAGTAAAACAGATAAAGCAGAGATCTGTCCCTTCAGAGAACTTGCAGATAATCCTTTCTCCAAACCTTCTTGTAGAAAGGATAAAATCTTAGGAATTTTTATCTTGTTCCATGGGAATCCTTTGGATTCACACCAACAGATATATTTTTTCCATATTTTATGGTAAATTTTTCTAGTTACAGGCTTTCTAGCCTGAATCAGAGTATCTATTACAGAATCTGAAAACCCACGCTTTGATAAAATCAAGCGTTCAATCTCCAAGCCGTCAGTTGGAGGGAAACCAGATTCGGATGTTCGAATGGACCCTGAACAAGAAGGTCCTGTCTCAAAAGGTAGCTTCCATGGTGGAGCCGATGACATATTCACCAGGTCTGCATACCAAGTCCTGCGTGGCCACGCAGGAGCTATCAAGATCACCGAGGCCCTCTCTTGATTGATCCTGGCTACCAGCCTGGGGATGAGAGGAAACGGTGGGAATACATAAGCTAGGTTGAAGGTCCAAGGTGCTACTAGTGCATCTACTAGGGTCGCCTTGGGATCCCTGGATCTGGACCCGTAGCAAGGAACCTTGAAGTTCTGACGAGACGCCATCAGATCCATGTCTGGAATGCCCCATAATTGAGTTATTTGGGCAAAGATTTCCGGATAGAGTTCCCACTCCCCCGGATGGAATGTCTGACGACTCAGAAAATCCGCTTCCCAATTTTCCACTCCTGGGATGTGGATTGCAGACAAGTGGCAGGAGTGATCCTCCGCCCATTGAATTATTTTGGTCACTTCTTCCATCGCCAGGGAACTCCTTGTTCCCCCCTGATGATTGATATATGCAACAGTCGTCATGTTGTCTGATTGAAACCTTATGAATTTGGCCTTTGCTAGTTGAGGCCAAGCTTTGAGAGCATTGAATATCGCTCTCAGTTCCAGAATGTTTATCGGGAGAAGAGACTCTTCCCAAGACCATAGACCCTGAGCTTTCAGGGGTTCCCAGACCGCGCCGCAGCCCACCAGGCTGGCGTCGGTCGTGACAATGACCCACTCTGGTCTGCGGAAGCTCATTACCTATGACAGATTGTCCAGGGTCAGCCACCAACGGAGTGAATCTCTGGTCTTTTGATCTACTTGAATCGTCGGAGACAAGTCTGTATAATCCCCATTCCACTGTCTGAGCATGCACAGTTGTAATGGTCTTAGATGAATTCGTGCAAAAGGAACTATGTCCATTGCTGCAACCATCAATCCTATTACTTCCATGCACTGCGCTATGGAAGGACGAAGAACAGAATGAAGTACTTGACAAGAGCTTAGAATTTTTGATTTTCTGACCTCTGTCAGAAAAATCCTAATTTCTAAGGAATCTATTATTGTTCCCAAGAAGGGAACTCTTATTGACGGGGACAGAGAACTTTTTTCTTTGTTCACCTTCCATCCGTGAGATCTGAGAAAGGCTAGGACGATGTCCGTATGAGCCTTTGCTTTTGACAGGGACGACGCTTGAATCAGGATGTCGTCCAAGTAAGGTACTACTGCAATGCCCCTTGGTCTTAGAACCGCTAGAAGGGACCCTAGTACCTTTGTGAAAATCCTTGGAGCAGTGGCTAATCCGAATGGAAGTGCCACAAACTGGTAATGCTTGTCCAGAAAAGCGAACCTTAGGAACTGATGATGTTCCTTGTGGATAGGAATATGTAGGTACGCATCCTTTAAATCCACGGTAGTCATAAATTGATTTTCCTGGATAGTAGGTAGGATCGTTCGAATAGTTTCCATTTTGAACGATGGAACCTTGAGAAATTTGTTTAGGATCTTGAGATCCAAAATTGGTCTGAATGTTCCCTCTTTTTTGGGAACTATGAACAGGTTGGAATAAAAACCCATCCCTTGTTCTCTTATTGGAACTGGATGAATCACTCCCATTTTTAACAGGTCTTCTACACAATGTAAGAATGCCTGTCTTTTTATTTGGTTTGAAGATAATTGAGACCTGTGGAACCTTCCCCTTGGGGGTAGTTCCTTGAATTCCAGGAGATAACCTTGAGAAACTATTTCTAGCGCCCAAGGATCCTGAACATCTCTTGCCCAAGCCTGAGCAAAGAGAGAAAGTCTGCCCCCCACCAGATCCGGATCCTGGTAGCAGTGGTAGGCTTCTTGGCCTGCTTACCCTTGTTCCAGCCTTGCATTGGTCTCCAGGCTGGTTTGGGTTGTGAAGTATTACCCTCTTGCTTAGAGGATGTAGAATTAGAGGCTGGTCCGTTTCTGCGAAAGGGACGAAAATTAGGCTTATTTTTAGCCTTGAAAGACCTATCCTGTGGGAGGGCGTGGCCCTTTCCCCCAGTGATGTCTGAAATAATCGCTTTCATATCAGGTCCAAATAATGTTTTACCCTTGAAAGGAATGTTAAGCAATTTTGTCTTGGAAGACACATCCGCTGACCAAGACTTTAGCCAAAGCGCTCTGCGCGCCACGATAGCAAACCCTGAATTTTTCGCCGCTAATCTAGCTAATTGCAAAGCGGCATCTAAAATAAAAGAGTTAGCCAATTTAAGTGCTTGAACTCTGTCCATAACCTCCTCATACGAAGATTCTTTATTGAGCGACTTTTCTAGTTCCTCGAACCAGAAACACGCTGCCGTAGTGACAGGAACAATGCATGAAATTGGTTGTAGAAGGTAACCCTGCTGAACAAAAATCTTTTTAAGCAAACCCTCTAATTTTTTATCCATAGGATCTTTGAAAGCACAACTATCTTCGATAGGAATAGTAGTGCGTTTGTTTAGAGTAGAAACCGCCCCCTCGACCTTGGGGACTGTCTGCCATAAGTCCTTTCTGGGGTCGACTATAGGAAATAATTTCTTAAATATAGGGGGGGGGAACAAAAGGTATGCCGGGCCTTTCCCACTCCTTATTTACTATGTCCGCCACCCGCTTGGGTATAGGAAAAGCGTCGGGGGGCACCGGAACCTCTAGGAACTTGTCCATCTTACATAACTTTTCTGGAATGACCAAATTGTCACAATCATCCAGAGTAGACAATACCTCCTTAAGCAGTGCGCGGAGATGTTCTAATTTAAATTTAAATGTCACAACATCAGGTTCAGCTTGTTGAGAAATTTTTCCTGAATCTGAAATTTCTCCCTCAGACAAAACCTCCCTCATGGCCCCTTCAGATTGGTGTGAGGGTATGTCAGAACAGTTATCATCAGCGTCCTCTTGCTCTTCAGTGTTTAAAACAGAGCAATCGCGCTTTCTCTGATAAGTAGGCATTTTGGATAAAAGATTTGCTATAGAGTTATCCATTACAGCCGTTAATTGTTGCATGGTAATAAGAATTGGCGCACTAGATGTACTAGGGGCCTCCTGTGTGGGCAAAACTGGTGTAGACACAGAAGGGGATGATGTAGTATCATGTTTACTCCGCTCATTTGAGGAATCATCTTGGGCAATATCATTATCTGTGGCATTACTGTCCTTACTTTGTTTGGACACTATGGCACAATTATCACATAAATTTAAATGGGGAGACACATTGGCTTTCATACATATAGAACATAGCTTATCTGATGGTACAGACATGTTAAACAGGCTTAAACTTGTCAACAAAGCACAAAAAACGTTTTAAAATAAAACCGTTACTGTCACTTTAAATTTCAAACTGAAAACACTTTATTACTGAATATGTGAAAAAGTATGAAGGAATTGTTCAAAATTAATTGTTTTTACATTTAACACCTATACAGTCCCAGCTATATGCTTTGCTGAGACCCAACCAAGCCCAGAGGGGAATACGATACCAAATGATGCCTTCTATAAGCTTTTTCAGTGATTCTTAGCTCCTCACACATGCATCTGCATGCCTTGCTCTCCAAAAACAACTGCGCATTAGTGGCGCGAAAATGAGGCTCTGTCTATAACTAGAAAAGGCCCCCATCTGAAAAAGGTGTCCAACACTGTGCCTGCCGTTTTTCTAAACAATCCCCAAGATTATAACAACCATTAATAGTTAGAATCTGCATAATATGCTTAGTAAAACAATCGTTTTAGCCCAGAAAAATGTCTACCAGTTTTTTAAGCCCTGTTGAAGCCCTTTATTCTTTTATTTAACTAAGAAAATGGCTTACCGGTCCCCATGAGGGGAAATGACAGCCTTCCAGCATTACATGGTCTTGTTAGAAATATGGCCAGTCATACCTTAAGCAGAAAAGTCTGCTAACTGTTTCCCCCAACTGAAGTTACTTCATCTCAACAGTCCTGTGTGGAAACAGCAATCGATTTTAGTAACTTCTGCTAAAATCATCTTCCTCTTACAAACAGAAATCTTCATCTTTTTTCTGTTTCAGAGTAAATAGTACATACCAGCACTATTTTAAAATAACAAACACTTGATAGAAGAATAAAAACTACATTTAAACACCAAAAAACTCTTAACCATCTCCGTGGAGATGTTGCCTGTGCAACGGCAAAGAGAATGACTGGGGTGGGCGGAGCCTAGGAGGGATCATGTGACCAGCTTTGCTGGGACTCTTTGCCATTTCCTGTTGGGGAAGAGAATATCCCACAAGTAAGGATGACGCCGTGGACCGGACACACCTATGTTGGAGAAATCAGTGTAAGTAGGCACCTCTAGATATTGGACCATCTTACACAATTTCTATGGTGGTTTCACAATCATCCAGAGTCGCTAAAAGCTCCCGAGGTAACATGCAGAGGTGTTTAAGCTTAAATTTAAAGGACATCACGTCTGAATCTGTCTGAGGTAACATTTCCTGAGTCTGAAAGTTCTCCCTCAGACAGCAATTTCCTGACCCCCAACTCAGAGCACTGTGAGGGTACATCGGAAATAGCTAATAAAGCATCAGAGGATTCAGTATTCACATTAATACCTGACCTACTGCGTTTACCATGCAACACTGGTAATTTAGATAATACCTCTGTAAGGGTAGTTGACATAACTGCAGCCATCTCCTGCAGAGTAAAAGAATTAGACGCACTAGAGGTACTTGGCATTGCTTGTGTGGGCGTTAAAGGTTGTGACACTTGGGGAGAATTGGATGGCATATCCTGATTCTCTTCAGACTGAGAATCATCCTTAGGCACACTTTCTTCACCTAAAATATGCTTTCTACAATGTAAGGCCCTTTCAGTACAAGAGGTACACAATGTAAGAGGGGGCTCCACAATGGCTTCCAAACACAGAGCAATGAGTTTCCTCAATGTCAGACATGTTAAACAGACTAGGAATAACCACAGTAGTCGTTAAACACTTTAATTCAATAAATAAAGAATTTTTAGAAAAACGTGTACTGCGCCTTTAAGGAATAAAAAAAGAGCCCAAATTTTTCCAAACTTCCTAAAAAAACGTTAAATAACGCTATCTAATTAGCTACACATACACAGTAGTGCCAAAAATTATTGCACCCTGAGGCAAAAGGGCAAAATTAACCTCTAAACGTTCTTTATAGCAAAACATTTATTAGATATCAAAAAACGACCCCTGCACCTCGCCGCAGCTCTGCTGTGGTGCCTACCTGCCCCCAGGGAACTGCAAAAGGACTTGCTAACGAACCGGTTAACAGGACATCAGTGTAGACCCATCCGGGTAACACTAACGTCTGCGCGTGTGAATAGGCCCCGCCCATCATGGACGAATGTTACCTCAGCCTGTACAACTGCATGGGAAGCGGTTTAGCCAAAAGCCATGTGTTCCCCAAGTATAAAACTCATAAAAACAGCTATAGAAAGGTTTGTTAATAATAAAAACCAAACCGTTAAGCTGCCTCTCCCAGTGTCTCTGATATATGCTGCAATATGCATAAAGCCCAGTATCATGATAATAATACCTACAGGTTTTCAGTAATACCCTCTGTTTCAATAAGTCTACCGCTTACCCCTTCCCTTGCAGGGAAAAACATGTCAGCCAGTTCTGATACACCAGGTCTCCTCAGAAATAAAGGACTGAACATACCGCAATGCTGCTTGTAGCATGAAACCGTTCTCCACAATGAAGATCTCTCTTGTACTACCTTCAGAAGCTCTGTGGGAACCAACATGGATCTTAGTTACATCTGCTAAGATCATTAACCTCAGGGCAGAAATAATCTTCTATATCCCAGAGGAAAATAGTACTCACCGGTACTATTTAAAATAAAAAACTTCTTGAAGAAACTAAAACTAACACCTCACTTTACCTCTTAGTACAAACACAGGCAAAGAGAATGACTGGAGGTGGAGGGAATGGAGGAGCTATATATACACAGCTCTGCTGTGGTGCTCTTTGACACTTCCTGTTAGCAGGAGGATAATATCCCACAAGTAAGGATGAAATCAGTGGACTCGTATCTTGTAGAAGAAAGTAGCCGTAGCTTTCTGCTCCTTACTTTCTCCAGGGAAAACCACAAAAGGCAGAAGACATACGAAAATCCTTAGTCGCCTTTAAGTAAAATTTTTGAGCACATACCACGTCCAAATTGTGCAGAAACTGTCCCTTCCGAGAAGGATTAGGACACAAGGAAGGAACAACAATCTACTTTATCCGAATGAAAAAACAATTTATGCTTACCTGATAAATTTATTTCTCTTGTAGTGTAGTCAGTCCACGGGTCATCAATTACTTATGGAATATATCTCTTCCTAACAGGAAGCTGCAAGAGGATCACCCAAGCAGAGCTGCTATATAGCTCCTCCCCTCACATGTCATATTCAGTCATTCGACCAAAACCAGACGAGAAAGGAGAAACCATAGGGTGCAGTGGTGACTGGAGTTTAATTAAAATTTAGATCTGCCTTAAAGACAGGGCGGGCCGTGGACTGACTACACTACAAGAGAAATAAATTTATCAGGTAAGCATAAATTATGTTTTCTCTTGTTAAGTGTAGTCAGTCCACGGGTCATCCATTACTTATGGAATACCAATACCAAAGCTAAAGTACACGGATGAAGGGATGGACAAGGCAGGAACCTTAAACAGAAGGAACCACTGCCTGAAGCACCTTTCTCCCAAAAATAGCCTCCGAAGAAGTAAAAGTGTCAAATTTGTAAAATTTTGAAAAAGTGTGAAGTGAAGACCAAGTTGCAGCCTTGCAAATCTGTTCAACAGAGGCCTCATTTTTAAAGGCCCAGGTGGAAGCCACAGCTCTAGTAGAATGAGCTGTAATCCTTTCAGGAGGCTGCTGTCCAGCAGTCTCATAGGCTAAACGTATTATGCTACGAAGCCAAAAAGAGAGAGAGGTAGCCGAAGCCTTTTGACCTCTTCTCTGTCCAGAGTAAACGACAAACAGGGAAGAAGTTTGACGAAAATCTTTAGTTGCCTGCAAATAGAACTTCAGGGCACGGACTACGTCCAGATTATGCAAAAGTCGTTCCTTCTTTGAAGAAGGGTTAGGACACAGTGATGGAACAACAATCTCTTGATTGATATTCCTGTTAGTAACTACCTTAGGTAAGAACCCAGGTTTAGTACGCAGAACTACCATGTCTGAATGAAAAATCAGATAAGGAGAATCACAATGTAAGGCAGATAACTCAGAGACTCTTCGAGCCGAGGAAATAGCCATCAAAAACAGAACCTTCCAGGATAACAGCTTGATATCAATGGAATGAAGGGGTTCAAATGGAACGCCTTGAAGAATGTTAAGAACTAAGTTTAAGCTCCACGGCGGAGCAACAGTCTTAAACACAGGATTAATCCTAGCTAAAGCCTGACAAAAAGCCTGAACGTCTGGAACTTCTGCCAGACGTTTGTGTAGAAGAATAGACAGAGCAGAAATCTGTCCCTTTAACCAACTAGCAGATAAGCCCTTTTCTAAACCCTCTTGTAGAAAAGACAATATCCTAGGAATCCTAACCTTACTCCATGAGTAACTCTTGGATTCGCACCAATATAAATATTTACGCCATATCTTATGGTAAATTCTTCTGGTAACAGGCTTCCTAGCCTGTATTAAGGTATCAATAACCGACTCCGAGAAGCCACGCTTTGATAGAATCAAGCGTTGAATCTCCATGCAGTCAGCCTCAGAGAAATTAGATTTGGATGGTTGAAAGGACCCTGAATTAGAAGGTCCTGTATTAGAGGCAGAGACCACGGTGGGCAGGACGACATGTCCACTAGGTCTGCATACCAGGTCCTGCGTGGCCACGCATGTGCTATCAGAATCACCGAAGCTCTCTCCTGTTTGATCTTGGCAATCAAACGAGGAAGCATCTGAAATGGTGGAAACACATAAGCCATGTTGAAGACCCAAGGGGCTGTCAGAGCATCTATCAGCACCGCTCCCGGGTCCCTGGACCTGGATCCGTAACAAGGAAGCTTGGCGTTCTGGCGAGACGCCATGAGATCCAGATCTGGTTTGCCCCAACGATTAATCAGTTGAGCAAAGACCTCCGGATGAAGTTCCCACTCCCCCGGATGAAAAGTCTGGCGACTTAGAAAATCCGCCTCCCAGTTCTCCACGCCTGGGATGTAAATCGCTGACAGGTGGCAAGAGTGAGACTCTGCCCAGTCTTTGAGACTTCCAACATCGCTAGGGAACATCTGGTTCCCCCTTGATGGTTGATGTAAGCCACAGTCGTGATGTTGTCCGACTGAAATCTGATGAACCTCAGAGGCCAAGCTAGGAGAGCATTGAATATTGCTCTTAATTCCAGAATATTTATTGGGAGGAGTTTCTCCTCCTGAGTCCATAGTCCCTGAGCCTTCAGGGAGTTCCAGACTGCGCCCCAGCCTAGAAGGCTTGAGTCTGTTGTTACAATCGTCCAATCTGGCCTGCGAAAGGTCATCCCCTTGGACAGATGTGGCTGAGAAAGCCACCATAGAAGAGAATCTCTGGTCTCCTGATCCAGATTTAGCAGGGGGGACAAATCCGAGTAATCCCCATTCCACTGACTTAGCATGCACAATTGCAGCGGTCTGAGATGCAGACGCGCAAATGGTACTATGTCCATTGCCGCTACCATTAAGCCGATTACTTCCATGCACTGAGCTACTGACGGGTGTGGAATGGAATGAAGGACACGGCAAGCATTTAGAAGTTTTGATAACCTGGCCTCCGTCAGGTAAATTTTCATCTCTACAGAATCTATAAGAGTCCCTAGAAAGGGAACCCTTGTAAGTGGTAATAGAGAACTCTTTTCCACGTTCACCTTCTACCCATGCGACCTCAGAAATGCCAGAACTATCTCTGTATGAGACTTGGCAGTTTGAAAACTTGACGCTTGTATCAGAATGTCGTCTAGGTACGGAGTCACCGCTATGCCTCGCGGTCTTAGTACCGCCAGAAGTGAGCCCAGAACTTTTGTAAAGATTCTTGGAGCCGTAGCTAATCCGAAGGGAAGAGCTACAAACTGGTAATGCCTGTCTAGGAAAGCAAATCTTAGGTACCGATAATGATCCTTGTGAATCGGTATGTGAAGGTAGGCATCCTTTAAGTCCACTGTGGTCATGTACTGACCCTCTTGGATCATGGGAAGGATGGTTCGAATAGTTTCCATTTTGAATGATTGAACTCTTAGGTATTTGTTTAGGATTTTTAAGTCCAAGATTGGTCTGAAGGTTCCCTCTTTCTTGGGAACCACAAATAGATTTGAATAGAATCCTTGCCCGTGTTCCGTCCGCGGAACTGGGTGGATCACCCCCATTAGCAAGAGGTCTTGTACACAGCGTAGAAACGCCTCTTTCTTTATTTGGTTTGCTGATAACCTTGAAAGATTAAATCTCCCTCGTGGAGGAGAAGTTTTGAAGTCCAGGAGATATCCCTGAGATATGATCTCCAACGCCCAGGGATCCTGGACATCTCTTGCCCAAGCCTGGGCGAAGAGAGAAAGTCTGCCCCCCACTAGATCCGTTTCCGGATAGGGGGCCCTCTCTTCATGCTGTCTTAGGGGCAGCAGCAGGTTTCTTGGCCTGCTTGCCCTTGTTCCAGGACTGGTTAACTTTCCAGCCCTGTCTGTAACAAGCAACAGCTCCTTCCTGTTTTGGAGCGGAGGAAGTTGATGCTGCTCCTGCCTTGAAGTTACGAAAGGCACGAAAATTAGACTGTTTGGCCTTTGATTTGGCCCTGTCCTGAGGTAGAGCATGGCCCTTACCTCCCTTAATGTCAGCTATAATTTCTTTCAAGCCGGGCCCGAATAAGGTCTGCCCTTTGAAAGGAATATTAAGCAATTAAGATTTAGAAGTCACGTCAGCTGACCAGGATTTAAGCCATAGCGCTTTGCGCACTTGGATGGCGAATCCGGAGTTCTTAGCCGTAAGTTTGGTTAAATGTACGACGGCATCAGAAACAAATGCGTTAGCTAGCTTAAGTGCTTTAAGCTTGTTCATAATTTCATCCAATGGAGCTGTGCGAATGGCCTCTTCCAGAGACTCAAACCAGAATGCCGCCGCAGTGACAGGCGCAATGCATGCAAGGGGCTGTAAGATAAAACCTTGTTGAACAAACATTTTCTTAAGGTAACCCTCTAATTTCTTAGCCATTGGATCTGAAAAGGCACAACTATCCTCCACCGGGATAGTGGTATGCTTAGCTAAAGTAGAAACTGCTCCCTCCACCTTAGGGACCGTCTGCCATAAGTCTCGTGTGGTGGCGTCTATAGGAAACATTTTCCTAAATATGGGAGGAGGGGAAAAAGGCACACCAGGTCTATCCCACTCCTTGCTAGTATCTGTAAGCCTTTTAGGTATAGGAAACACGTCAGTACACACCGGTACCGCATAGTATCTATCCAACCTACATAATTTTTCTGGAATTGCAACCGTGTTACAATCATTCAGAGCCGCTAATACCTCCCCTAGCAATATGCGGAGGTTCTCGAGCTTAAATTTAAAATTAGAAATCTCTGAATCCAGTCTCCCTGGATCAGATCCGTCACCCACAGAATGAAGCTCTCCGTCTTCATGTTCTGCAAACTGTGACGCAGTATCTGACATGGCTCTCACCTCATCCGCGCGCTCGGTCCTTAACCCAGAGCTATCGCGCTTGCCTCTTAATTCTGGCAATTTAGATACTACTTCTGTCATAACAGTAGCCATGTCTTGCAAAGTGATTTGTAAGGGCCTCCCTGATGTACTTGGCGCCACAAAATCACGCACCTCCTGAGCGGGAGGCGAAGGTACTGACACGTGAGGAGAGTTAGTCGGCATAACTTCCCCCTCGTTGTCTGGTGATAATTTCTTTACATGTAAAGATTGACTTTTATTTAAAGTAACATCAATGCAATTAGTACACAAATTTCTATTGGGCTCCACATTGGCCTTTAAACATAGTGAACAAAGAGATCCATCTGAGTCAGACATGTTTAAACAGACTAGCAATGAGACTAGCAAGCTTGGAAATACTTTTCTAAATAAATTTAAAAGCAATATAAAAAACGCTACTGTGCCTTTAAGAAGCACAAAAAGCTGTCACAGTTGAAATAACAATGAACCAAAATAGTTATAGCAACCAATTTTTCACAGTAAATGAATTAAGTTAGCAAAGGATTGCACCCACCAGCAAATGGATGATTAACCCCTTAATACCCAAAAACGGATAACAATTTAATAATTAACGTTTTTATCACAGTCAAACACACTGTCACAGGTCTGCTGTGACTGATTACCTCCCTCAAAATGAATTTTGAAGACCCCTGAGCTCTCTAGAGACGATCTGGATCATGGAGGATGAAGTAGACAGATTGTGACTGAATTTTTACTGCTCAAAAAAACGCTAAAATAGGCCCCTCCCACTCATATTACAACAGTGGGGAAGCTCAGATAACCGTTTCTATGCAGAAAACAAAGATGGCCATGAGGTAAAAATCATGCCCCAATAAGTTTTATCACCAAGTACCTCACAAAAAACGATTAACATGCCATTAAACGTTTTGAACATACATTTTAAAAGTTATGAAGTGTTATTAATAAGCTTGCTACCATTCGCTTTTCCTGCAGTTAAGGCTCATACATTATTTCAGTATTAACAGTATTTTCAGAGTCAATTCCATTCCTTAGAAAAATACATTCAGTGTACACACACTCATCAGCCTAATACCAGTCGCTATCACTGCATTTAAGGCTGAACTTACGTTACATTGGTATCAGCAGTATTTTCTCAGTCAATTCCATTCCTCAGAAAATGATTTTACTGCACATACCTCGTTTGCAGGGGGGCCCTGCATGCTATTCCCCTCTTCTGAAGTTACCTCACTCCTCAGATGAGAACAGCCAGTGGATCTTAGTTACGTCTGCTAAGATCATAGAAAACGCAGGCAGATTCTTCTTCTAATGCTGCCTGAGAACAAACAGCACACTCCGGTGCCATTTAAAATAACAAACTTTTGATTGAAGAAATAAACTAAGTTAAAAAACACCACAGACCTCTCACAGCGACCTATCTTTAGTTAGGCTGCAAGAGAATGACTGAATATGACATGTGAGGGGAGGAGCTATATAGCAGCTCTGCTTGGGTGATCCTCTTGCAGCTTCCTGTTAGGAAGAGATATATTCCATAAGTAATGGATGACCCGTGGATTGACTACACTTAACAAGAGAAATAAGGTAACTCATACAGTAATGCCGAGAGCTCTGACACTCTACGAGCAGATGAAATAGCAACAAGAAACAAAACTTTCCAAGATTACTTAATATCTAAGGAATGCATAGGCTCAAACAGAGCCCCGTGAAGTACTTTAAGAACTAAATTAAGACTCCAGGGAGGAGTAACTGGTTTGAACACAGGCCTGATCCTGACCAAGGCCTGACAAAACGATTGCACGTCTGGTATGTTCGCCAGACGTTTATGTAACAAAATAGACAAGGCAGATATTTGACCCTTTAGGGAACTCTCCGATAATCCCTTCTCCAAACCTTCTTGGAGAAATGACAGAATTCTAGGAATCCAAACTCTACTCCAAGAGTATACCTTGGATTCACACAAATAGATATTTTACGCCATATTTAATGGCAAATCTTTCTAGTCACAGGTTTACAAACCTAAATCATGGTCTCAATGACCGATTCCGAAAATCTACGCTTGGATAAAATTAAGCGTTAAATCTCCAAACCGTCCGCTTCAGAGAAACTAGATTTGGATGAAAGAAGGGTCCTTGAAGTAGAAGGTCCTCCCTCAAAGGAAATCTCCAAGGTGGATGAGACGACATGGCCACCAGGTCTGCATACCAAATCCTGCAAGGCTACGCCGGTGCAATAAGGATCATCAACGCCCTCTCCTGCTTGATTCCAGCAATGACTAGGTAGAAGAGTAGTGACTCAAGGTAGAAGAGCAAACTGAGGAAATAGGTATGCAAGACTGAAATTCCAAGGTACCACCAGAGCTTCTATCAGTACTGCCCGAGGGTCCCTTGACCTCGACCCGTACCTCGGAAGCTTGGCATTCTGCTGAGATGTTATGAGATCACAGGCTTACAAGCCTGAATCATAGTCTCAATGACCGACTCAGAAAAACCACAATAGAAAGAATCAAGCCTTTAATCTCCAAGCCGTCAGCTTCAGAGAAATGAGAATTGGATGAAGGAAGGGACCCTGCAGGAGCAGGTCCTTCCTTAATGGAAGACGCCAATGTGGAAAAGAAAACATCTCCACCATATCTGCAAACCAGATTCTGCGAGGCCACGACGGAGCAATGAGAATCACTGATGCCCTCTCTCTTGTTTGACCCAAGCAATAACCAGAGGAAGAAGAGCAAATGGAGGGAACACATATGCCAGACTGAAAGTCCAAGGAACTGCCAGAGCATCTATCAGAACAGCCTAAGGATCCTTTGACCTCGACACGTACCTCGGGAGCTTGGCATTCTGACGAGATGCCATAAGATCCAACTCCAGCTGCCTTTAACTGAGAATAAAGCTGGAAAATACCTCTGGATGAAAATCAGCTTCCCAATAGTCCACCCCTGGAATATGAATAGAAGACAAACAATTGTGAATCTCCGCCCACTGTATAATCTTGGCTACCTCTGTCATGGCCAAGGAACTCTGAGTTCCTCCATGACGATTGATGTAAGCCACTAACGTTATGTTGTCCGACTGAAACTTGATAAACTGGGTTGAAGCTAGCTGAGGCCAGAAGAGCATTGGAAATTGCTCTGTTCCAAAACATTTATTGGAACAGACTCCTCCCGAGTCCATTAACCTTGAGCCCTTAATGAACCCCAGACAGCACCCCAGCCCAGCAAACTGGCATCCGTGGTTACAATCACCCAGGCAGTTCCCTCAGAGAGAAGATCCTGAGACAACCACCTTGGAAGAGAATCTCTGGACATCTGATCAAGAACAATCTTTGGAGATAGATCCGCATAATCCCTGTTCCACTGCCTGAGCAAGCATAACTGCAGAGGTCTGAGATGGAACCAAGCAAACTGAATGATGTCCATGACTGAAACCATCAGACCAATAACCTCTATGCACTGACCCACTGACTGCCAAGGAAGGGACTGAAGAACAAGACATGTATTGAAAATCTGACTTTCTTGCTTCTGTCAGAAACATTCTCTCTAGAAAATCTATAATGGTCCCCAGAAATACCAGTCTTGTAGCCGGAATTAAAGAACATTTTCCTAAATTTACCTTCCAACCATGGGAGCGCAGAAAAGACCACTCTGTTTGGGAGTCTGCTAGCTGAAAAGATGGAGCCTGAACTAGAATGCCATCCAGGTAATTAGCCACTGAAACACCCTTCAATCGAAGCACCGCCAACAATGCTCCTAGAACCTTTGAAAAAATTCTGGTATCTGTTGCCAGACCAAAAGAAAGAGCTACAAACTGAAAAGGTTTGTTTAGAAATGCAAATCGTAGGAACCTGTGATCCCTGTGAATGAGAATATGCAGGTACTCATCCTTTAGATGCACTGTGGTCATGAACTGACCTTCCTGAACCAAAGGAAGAATGGAACAAATAGTTTCCATCTTGAAAGACAGAACCCCGAGAAACTTGTTTACACTCTTGAGATCTAAAATAGGTCTGAAAGTTCCCTTGTTTTTGGGAATGACAGATTGGAATAAAAACCCCAGACCCCGTTCCTGAATTACCACTCCCATGTCGGAACGATTCTGAACACAACGTAAGAACGCCTCTCCTTTTAACTGGTTCACAGATAACCTGGAGAGAAGAAACCTGCAACAGGGAGGAAAATTCTTGAACTCCAGTTTGTAACCCTGGGACAAAATATCTACCACCCAGGGATCCTGAGCATCTCGAACCCAAGCAACCCTGTTGCTGATTTTGAGTCAGCAACAGGCTTCCTGGACTGCTTCCCCTTATTCCAAGACTGATTTGACTTTCAAGATGGATTGGACTGTTCTTGCTTGGAGGAAGAAGAGGAAGATTCATCAGAGAAGTTCCGAAAGAAACGAAAATTACTCTGCCGACCCTTCTTTTATCCTGAAGAAGAGAATGCCCCTTACCTCCCGTAATATCAGAAATAATCTCAGCAAAACCTGGCCCAAACAAGGTCTTACCTTTGTAAGGAATAGACAAAAGCTTAGACTTAGGACATCTGCAGACCAGGATTTTAACCATAAAGCTCTGCGAGCTAAAATAGCAAAAACAGAAATTTTAGCTCCCAACTTGATGACCTGTAGAGACTTCAAAGCCTTGATTCTATCATGAATTTCTTCAAGAGGAGTATCTTGCTGAATAGAATCAGACAATGAATCAAACCAATATGCCGCAGCACATGCAGCCGGTTGCCATTGATACCCCTGGTGTACATAAATCTTTTAAAGCAAAGGTTCCAACTTCTTATCCATAGGATCTTTAAAGAAACAGCTGTCCTCAATAAGAATAGTGGTCCTCTTGGTCAGAGTGGAAAATGCTTCCTCCACCTTAGGAACCATCTGCCAAGATTCCTTAATAGAATCAGCAATAGGAAACTTCCTAAAAATTGGAGAAGGGTAAAAAGGAATCCCAGGCTTCTCCCATTCTTGTGCAATAATATCTGAAACACGATATGGTATAAGAAAAACTTCTGAGAAAGGGACATCAAAAAACCTATTAAGTTTACTAGATTTCTTAGGAATAACCATGACTGACGCCTCAGTCATCTAAGGTAGCCAAACCTCCTTGAGTAACAAACTGAGATGCTCCAGCTTAAACCTAAAGGAAACAACCTCAGGTTCAGAAGAAGGATTTACACTATCAGAATCCAAGATCTCACCCTCAGATGCTACTGAAGTATCTTCCTCCTCAGACTTATGAGAAGAAACACTAGACACAATTGCAACAGAAACCTTATACTTCCTCTTGCGCTTCCCCTGTAACATAGGAAAAGCAGACAAAACCTCAGATACTGCCGATATATGGGTAGCCATATCCTGCAAGGAAAAAAAACAACCTGAGATGAAACACAGGGCACTGCAGAAGATTGAGACGTATGAGGAGAAAGCTGCGGATTAGCCAGAACAGGAGACTCCTGAACAACATCCACTCTAGACAATGAAGGCTCAGAATCAAAAAGTCTATCCTTGTAATGTAATGTTCTCTCAATACAAGAGAAGCAAAAAGTGATAGGAGGCTCAACATCAGTATTTAAACAGAACAAGCAACAGCCTGCAAGGCCTCTTGGTCCATCTTATTTCAAAGGAAAAAAACCTTAATCAAATTCTAAATTCAAAATCAGAATTTTAATCAAAAACAAAAAAAAAAACAGACTTTAAAATTTAAATTAGAAAATCCTTAAATAAACTGCACAATAAATCTTGCAGCAACAATTTTTCTCAAAATAAATGCAAAGAGACTCAAACGTTATAGTCCCTGAAATTCAGACAGAAACTTAAATATAAACAGAGCAACAGCCCCACAAAAAAACCAACAGGCAAACTCCACACCTCAGCAAGCTCTGCTGAGATGCCTACCTGACCTCCATGCCGCACCTGAGAGAACGCTGAACCACCTCTGAGGAGCTATGCAACAGAGCTGCAACATCCAGGAACAGGAAACAGCTAAAAAGGGCACCAAAAAACACTGTTGCTATCTCAGATAAGCCCGCCTATTGTGGGCGTGGCCTAACAAACCTCCCAGTAGCCATTAATACAAGCAAAAAACACACCAAAGTGAAAACATAATAAACCGAACCAAACATCCCCAAGTGCCTGCAATAGTGCCATAAAATAAACCGATAACCTAGAAGGCTGATTGTATATTATGACAGAATTAGCTGTCAAAGTGCCAAATTCTCCTATATTAAAACAGGGAAAGAAATAGGCACTGTCCGGCAGCAGGACAGCTCACTTGGTATGAGAGGGGCTTCTTACCTCACATGGACCTATGGGAAAAAAGAAAAGGCTGAGTAAACTTACTCAAACTTTCAACCAAGGGCAGCATTAAATTACTTGGAAGGTCCAGTGGGGATTATACCCCACAAGTTCCCAAATGCTTAAAAGCCACCACTTGCTCTACTGAAGAGACCGACATGGACTGCAGCTAAACCCCAAAGAAAACCAGAGCAAACTTGCTCTGCTTAAAAAAAACATAATTTATGCTTACCTGATAAATTTATTTCTCTTGTAGTGTATCCAGTCCACGGATCATCCATTACTTGTGGGATATTCTCCTTCCCAACAGGAAGTTGCAAGAGGATCACCCACAGCAGAGCTGCTATATAGCTCCTCCCCTCACTGCCATATCCTGTCATTCGACCGAAACAAGACGAGAAAGGAGAAACCATAGGGTGCAGTGGTGACTAGTTTAATTAAAATTTAGACCTGCCTTAAAAGGACAGGGCGGGCCGTGGACTGGATACACTACAAGAGAAATAAATTTATCAGGTAAGCATAAATTATGTTTTCTCTTGTTAAGTGTATCCAGTCCACGGATCATCCATTACTTGTGGGATACCAATACCAAAGCTAAAGTACACGGATGATGGGAGGGACAAGGCAGGATTAAGCGGAAGGAACCACTGCCTGAAGAACCTCTCCCAAACACAGCCTCCGAAGAAGCAAAAGTATCAAATTTGTAAAATTTTGAAAAAGTGTGAAGCAAAGACCAAGTCGCAGCCTTGCAAATCTGTTCAACAGAGGCCTCATTTTTGAAGGCCCAGGTGGAAGCCACAGCTCTAGTAGAATGAGCTGTAATCCTTTCAGGGGGCTGCTGTCCAGCAGTCTCATAGGCTAGGCTTATTACGCTCCGAAGCCAAAAGGAAAGAGAGGTTGCCGAAGCTTTTTGACCTCTCCTCTGTCCAGAGTAAACGACAAACAGGAAAGATGTTTGACGAAAATCCTTAGTAGCTTGTAAGTAAAACTTCAAGGCACGGACTACGTCCAGATTATGTAAAAGACGTTCCTTCTTTGAAGAAGGATTAGGGCACAACGATGGAACAACAATCTCTTGATTGATATTCTTGTTAGAAACCACCTTAGGTAAAAACCCAGGTTTGGTATGCAGAACTACCTTATCTTCATGAAAAATCAGATAAGGAGAATCACATGGTAAGGCAGATAGCTCAGAGACTCTCTGAGCCGAGGAAATGGCCATCAAAAACAGAACTTTCCAAGATAAAAGCTTAATATCAATGGAATGAAGGGGTTCAAACGGAACTCCTTGAAGAACCTTAAGAACCAAGTTTAAGCTACACGGGGGAGCAACAGGTTTAAACACAGGCTTAAATGTAACCAAAGCCTAGCAAAATGCCTGGACGTCTGGAACCTCTGCCAGACGCTTGTGCAAATGAATAGACAGAGCAGAAATCTGTCCCTTTAAGGAACTAGCTTATAATCCTTTGTCCAAGCCCTCTTGGAGAAAAGACAATATTCTAGGAATCCTAACTTTACTCCATGAGTAAGTCTTGGATTCACACCAATAAAGATATTTACTCCATATCTTGTGGTAGATTTTCCTGGTAACAGGCTTTCGTGCCTGTATTAAAGTATCAATGACTGACTCGGAGAAGCCACGCTTTGATGGAATCAAGCGTTCAATCTCCATGCAGTCAGTCTCAGAGAAATTAGATTTGGATGATTGAAAGGACCTTGTATCAGAAGGTCCTGTCTTAGAGGCAGAGTCCATGGTGGAAAGGATGACATATCCACTAGGTCTGCATACCAAGCCCTGCGTGGCCACGCAGGTGCTATCAGAATCACTGATGCTCTCTCCTGTTTGATTTTGGCAATCAGTCGAGGGAGCAGAGGAAACGGTGGAAACACATAAGCCAGGTTGAAGAACCAAGGCGCTGCTAGCGCATCTATCAGCGTCGCTTCTGGGTCCCTGGACCTGGATCCGTAACAAGGAAGCTTGGCGTTCTGGCGAGACGCCATGAGATCCAACTCTGGTTTGCCCCAACGATGAATCAACTGAGCAAACACCTCCGGATGGAGTTCCCACTCCCCCAGATGGAAAGTCTTACGACTTAGAAAATCCGCCTCCCAGTTCTCCACGCCTGGGATATGGATTGCTGACAGGTGGCAAGAGTGGTACCCTGCCCAGTGAATTATTTTTGAGACTTCTAACATCGCTAGGGAACTCCTGGTTCCCCCTTAATGGTTGATGTAAGCCACAGTCGTGATGTTGTCCGACTGAAATCTGATGAACCTCAGTGTTGCTAACTGAGGCCAAGCCAGAAGAGCATTGAATATCGCTCTTAACTCCAGAATATTTATTGGAAGGAGTTTCTCCTCCTGATTCCACGATCCCTGTGCCTTCAGGGAATTCCAGACTGCACCCCAACCTAAAAGGCTGGCATCTGTTACAATTGTCCAATCTGGCCTGCGAAAGGTCATACCCTTGGACAGGTGTACCCGAGACAACCACCAGAGAAGAGAATCTCTGGTCTATTGATCCAGATTTAGCAGAGGGGACAAATCTGTGTAATCCCCATTCCACTGACTCAGCATGCATAATTGCAGCGGTCTGAGATGAAGGCGCGCAAATGGCACTATGTCCATTGCCGCTACCATAAAGCCGATTACCTCCATACACTGAGCTATCGAAGGGCGTGGAATGGAGTGAAGAACACGGCAAGCATTTAGAAGATTTGATAACCTGGACTCCGTCAGGTAAATTTTCATTTCTACAGAATCTATAAGAGTCCCTAAGGAGACTCTTGTGAGTGGGGATAGAGAACTCTTTTCCTCGTTCACTTTCCACCCGTGCAACCTCAGAAATGCCAGAACTATCTCTGTATGAGACTTGGCAACTTGAAAGCTTGACGCCTGTATCAGGATGTCGTCTAGATACGGAGCCACCGCTATGCCTCGAGGTCTTAGAACCGCCAGAAGTGAGCCCAGAACCTTTGTAAAGATTCTCGGGGCTGTAGCCAACCCGAAGGGAAGAGCTACAAATTGGTAATGCCGGTCTAGAAAGGCAAACCTTAGAAACCGATGATGATCTTTGTGAATCGGTATGTGAAGGTAGGCATCCTTTAAGTCCACTGTGGTCATGTACTGACCTTCTTGGATCATGGGTAGGATGGTCCGAATAGTTTCCATTTTGAAAGATGGAACTCTGAGGAATTTGTTTAAGATCTTTAGATCCAAAATAGGTCTGAAGGTTCCCTCTTTTTTTGGGAACCACAAACAGATTTGAATAAAAACGCTGTCCTTGTTCCGTCCGCGGAACTGGATGGATCACTCCCATAACTAGGAGGTCTTGCACACAGCGTAGGAATGCCTCTTTATCTGATTTGCAGATAGCCTTGAAAGATGAAATCTCCCTTGTGGAGGGGAAGCTTTGAAGTCCAGAAGATATCCCTGAGATATGATCTCCAACGCCCAGGGATCCTGAACATCTCTTGCCCACGCCTGGGCGAAGAGAGAAAGTCTGCCCCCTACTAGATCTTGTTTTGAAGCGGAGGAAGTTGATGCTGCACCTGCCTTGAAATTTCGAAAGGCACGAAAAACATAATTTATGCTTACCTGATAAATTTATTTCTCTTGTAGTGTGTTCAGTCCACGGGTCATCCATTACTTATGGGATATATTCTCCTTCCCAACAGGAAGTTGCAAGAGGATCACCCAAGCAGAGCTGCTATATAGCTCCTCCCCTCAAATGTCATATCCAGTCATTCGACCGAAACAAGACGAGAAAGGAGAAACTATAGGGTGCAGTGGTGACTGGAGTTATAATTTAAAATTTAGAACCTGCCTCAAAAAAGACAGGGCGGGCCGTGGACTGAACACACTACAAGAGAAATAAATTTATCAGGTAAGGATAAATTATGTTTTCTCTTGTTAAGTGTGTTCAGTCCACGGGTCATCCATTACTTATGGGATACTAATACCAAAGCTAAAGTACACGGATGATGGGAGGGACAAGGCAGGAACTTTAAACAGAAGGAACCACTGCCTGTAGGACCTTTCTCCCAAAAACAGCCTCCAAAGAAGCAAAAGTGTCAAATTTGGAAAATTTGGAAAAAGTATGAAGTGAAGACCAAGTTGCAGCCTTGCAAATCTGTTCAACAGAGGCCTCATTCTTAAAGGCCCAAGTGGAAGCCACAGCTCTAGTGGAATGAGCTGTAATTCGTTCAGGAGGCTGCTGTCCAGCAGTCTCATAGGCTAAACGTATTATGCTACAAAGCCAAAAAGAAAGAGGTAGCCGAAGCCTTTTGACCTCTCCTCTGTCCAGAGTAAACGACAAACAGAGAAGAAGTTTGCCGAAAATCCTTAGTTGCCTGTAAGTAGAACTTCAGGGCACGGACCACGTCTAGATTATGCAAAAGACGTTCCTTCTTTGAAGGAGGATTAGGACATAATGATGGAACAACAATCTCTTGATTGATATTCCTGTTAGAAACAACCTTAGGTAAAAACCCAGGTTTAGTACGCAGGACTACCTTGTCTGAATGAAAGATCAGATAAGGGGAATCACAATGTAAGGCAGATAACTCAGAGACTCTTCGAGCCGAGGAAATAGCCATCAAAAACAGAACCTTCCAAGATAAAAGTTTAATATCAATGGAATGAAGGGGTTCAAACGGAACACCCTGCAGAACTTTAAGAACCAAGTTTAAGCTCCAAGGAGGAGCAACAGTTTTAAATACAGGCTTAATTCTAGCCAAAGCCTGACAAAAAGCCTGGACGTCTGGATTCTCTGCCAGACGCTTGTGTAAAAGAATAGACAGAGCAGAAATCTGTCCCTTTAGAGAACTAGCAGATAAGCCCTTTTCTAAACCCTCTTGTAGAAAGGACAATATCCTATGAATCCTAACCTTACTCCATGAGTAACTCTTGGATTCACACCAATATAAATATTTACGCCATATCTTATGGTAAATTTTTCTGGTAACAGGTTTCCGAGCTTGTATTAATGTATCAATAACCGAATCCGAAAACCCACGCTTTGATAGAATCAAGCGTTCAATTTCCAAGCTGTCAGCCTCAGAGAAATTAGGTTTGGATGGTTGAAAGGACCTTGAATTAGAAGGTCCTGCCTCAGAGGTAGAGACCATGGTGGACAGGACGACATGTCCACTAGGTCTGCATACCAGGTCCTGAGTGGCCACGCAGGCGCTATCAGAATCACCGATGCTCTCTCCTGTTTGATCCTGGCAATCAGTCGAGGTAGCAACGGAAAAGGTGGAAACACATAAGCTATGTTGAAAACCCAAGGGGCTGCTAGTGCATCTACCAGCACCGCTCCCGGGTCCCTGGACCTGGATCCGTAACAAGGAAGCTTGGCTTTCTGGCGAGATGCCATGAGATCCAGATCCGGTTTGCCCCAACGACGAATCAGTTGAGCAAATACCTCCGGGTGAAGTTCCCACTCCCCCGGATGAAAAGTCTGGCGACTTAGAAAATCCACCTCCCAGTTCTCCACGCCTGGGATGTAGATCACTGACAGGTGGCAAGAGTGAGACTCTGTCCAGCGAATTATCTTCGAGACTTCCAACATCGCTAGGGAACTCCTGGTTCCCCCTTGATGATTGATGTAAGCCACAGTCGTGATGTTGTCCGACTGAAATCTGATGAACCTCAGTGTTGCTAACTGAGGCCAAGCTAGAAGAGCATTGAATATTGCTCTTAATTCTAGAATGTTTATTGAGAGGAGTTTCTCCTCCTGAGTCCACGATCCCTGAGCCTTCAGGGAATTCCAGACTGCTCCCCAGCCTAGTAGGCTGGCATCTGTTGTTACAATCGTCCAATCTGGTCTGCGAAAGGTCATTCCTTTGGACAGATGAACCCGAGACAACCACCAGAGAAGAGAATCTCTGGTCTCCTGGTCCAGATTTAGCAAAGGGGACAGATCTGAGTAATCCCCGTTCCATTGACTTAGCATGCATAGTTGCAGCGGTCTGAGATGCAGGCGCGCAAATGGCACTATGTCCATTGCCACGACCATTAAGCCGATTACTTCCATGCACTGAGCTACTGATGGGCTTGGAATGGAGTGAATGACACGGCAAGCATTGAGAATCTTTGATAACCTGGACTCCGTCAGGTAAATCTTCATCTCTACAGAATCTATAAGAGTCCCTAGAAAAGGAACCCTTGTGAGTGGTAACAGAGAACTCTTTTCCACGTTCACTTTCCACCCATGCGACCTCAGAAATGCTAGAACTATCTCTGTATGAGACTTTGCATTTTGAAAACTTGACGCTTGTATCAGAATGTCGTCTAGGTACGGAGCCACCGCTATGCCTCGTGGTCTTAGTACCGCCAGAAGTGAGCCCAGAACCGTCGTAAAAATTCTCGGGGCCGTAGCTAACCCGAAGGGAAGAGCTACAAACTGGTAATGCTTGTCTAGAAAAGCAAACCTTAGGTACCGATAATGATCTTTGTGAATCGGTATGTGAAGGTAGGCATCCTTTAAGTCCACTGTGGTCATATATTGACCCTCTTGGATCATGGGTAGGATGGTCCGAATGGTTTCCATCTTGAACGATGGAACCCTTAGGAATTTGTTTAAGATTTTCAAGTCTAAGATTGGTGTGAAGGTTCCCTCTTTTTTGGGAACCACAAATAGATTTGAGTAAAACCCTTGTCCTCGTTCCGTTCGCGGAACTGGGTGGATCACTCCCATCACTAAGAGGTCTTGTACACATTGTAGAAATGCCTTTCTTTACTAGGTTTGTTGATAACCTTGACAGATGAAAACTCCCTTGAGGAGGAGAATTTTTGAAATCCAGAAGGTATCCCTGAGATATAATCTCCAACGTCCAGGGATCCTGTACATCTCTTGCCCAAGCCTGGGCGAAGAGAGAAAGTCTGCCCCCCACTAGATCCGTCTCCGGAGAGGGGGCCCTGTCTTCATGCTGTCTTAGGGGCGGAAGTAGGCTTTCTGGCCTGCTTGCCCTTGTTCCATGACTGGTTGCCTTTCCAACCCTGTCTGTAACGAGCAGTAGTTCCTTCCTGTTTTGGAGCGGAGGAAGTTGATGCTGCTCCTGCCTTGAAGTTACGAAAGGCACGAAAATTAGACTGTTTGGCCTTTGATTTGGCCCTGTTCTGAGGAAGGGTGTGGCCCTTACCTCCCGTAATGTCAGCAATAATTTCCTTCAAGCCGGGCCCGAATAAGGTCTGCCCTTTGAAGGGAATGTTAAGTAGTTTAGACTTAGAAGTTACATCTGCTGACCAGGATTTAAGCCATAGCGCCCTGCGCGCCTGTATGGCGAATCCGGAATTTTTAGCCGTAAGTTTGGTTAAATGCACTACGGCATCTGAAACAAACGCATTAGCCAGTTTAAGCGTTCTAACCTTGCTCAAAGTCTCATCCAATGGTGCTGTGCGAATCGCCTCTTCCAGAGACTCAAACCAGAATGGTGCTGCAGCCGTGACAGGCGCAATGCATGCAAGAGGCTGCAATATAAAACCTTGCTGAACAAACATTTTCTTAAGGTAACCCTCTAATTTTTTATCCATTGGATCTGAGAAAGCACAGCTATCCTCCACCGGGATAGTGGTACGCTTGGCTAAAGTAGAAACTGCTCCCTCCACCTTAGGGACCGTCTGCCATAAGTCTCGTGTGGTGGCATCTATAGGAAACATTTTTCTAAATATCGGAGGAGGGGAAAAGGGCACACCGGGTCTATCCCACTCCTTACTAATAATTTCTGTAAGTCTTTTTGGTATAGGAAAAACGTCCGTACACACCGGTACCGCATAGTATCTATCCAACCTACATAATTTCTCTGGGATTGCCACCGTGTCGCAATCATTCAGAGCTGCTTACACCTCCCCTAGTAACACGCGGAGGTTCTCAAGCTTAAATTTAATATTTGAAATTTCTGAATCCGGTCTCCCCGAATCAGAACCGTCACCGACAGAATGAAGCTCTCGGTCCTCATGTTCTGCAAATTGTGACGCAGTATCAGACATGGCTCTCGTGTCATCAGCGCGCTCTGTCCTTAACCCAGAGCTATCGCGCTTGCCTCTTAATTCGGGCATATTGTATAATACTTCTTTCATAACATTAGCCATATCATGTAAAGTGATTTGTAAGGGCCTTGATGTACTTGGCGCCTCAATCTTACGCATCTCCCGAGCGGGAGACGAAGGTACTGACACGTGAGGAGAGTTAGACGGCATAACTTCCCCCTCGTCTGGTGATAATTTCTTTATCGGTACAGATTGACTTTTATTCAAAGTAATATCAATACAATTGGTACACATATTTCTATTGGGCTCCACATCGGCTTTTGAACATAATGAACAAGCAGATTCCTCTGTATCAGACATGTTTAAACAGACTTAGCAATGAAGCTAGCAAGCTTGGAAATCACTTTCAATAAGTTTACAAGCAATATAAAAAACGCTGCAGCGCTTTTAAAAACACAGTTGAATAACAAAGAAAACTAATTCAGTTATAGTCAACAATTCTTAACGAGAAGTGTATTAATTAGCAGAGGATTGCACCCATTAGCAAAAGGATGATTAACCCCTCAATACCCAAAAAACGGATATCAAATTAAGATTTAACGCTTTTATCACAGTCAAACACACTGTCACAGATCTGCTGTGACTGATTACCTCCCTCAAAAACGAATTTTGCAGACCCCTGAGCTCTCTAGAGACGTCCTGGATCAAGGAGGAAGAAGCAGAAAGACTGTGCTAGAATTTTAACTGTGCAACAAGGCGCTAAAACAAGGTCCCTCCCACTCATATTAAAACAGTGGGAGACCTGATATAACTGTTTCTATGCAGAAAAATACGTTAGCCATGAGGAAAAAAATCATGCCCAAAAGATTTATCACCAAAGTACCTCACAAAACGAATAACATGCCAGTAAACTTTTTAAAAACAACATTTTCAATGTCATGTAAAGTTATCACTAAGCCTGCTACCAGTCGCTTCCACTGCAGATAAGGCTTAAACATTATTTCAGTATTAACAGTATTTTCTCAGTCAAATTCTAGTCCCTAGAAAATAACTTAACTGCGCATACATTTATCAGCCTGATACCAGTCGCTACTACTGCATTTAAGGCTGTACTTACATCATATGGGTAACAGCAGTATTTTCTTAGTCAATTCCATTCCCAGAAAATAATGTACTGCACATACCTCATTTGCGGGGGACCCCGCATGCTATTCCCCTCTTTCTGAAGTTACCCTACTCCTCAGAATGTCGAGAACAGCCATCGGATCTTAGTTACGTCTGCTAAGATCAGAAAAAAACGCAGGCAGATTCTTCTCCAAATACTGCCTGAGATACAAAAAACGGCACACTCGTGTGTCATTTTAAAATAAACTTTGATTGAAGAATAATTAAGTAAAAACTCCAACTCCTCTCGCGACCTCCTTTGTTGAGGGTTGCAAGAGAATGACTGGATATGACATGTGAGGGGAGGAGCTATATAGCAGCTCTGCTTGGGTGATCCTCTTGCAACTTCCTGTTGGGAAGGAGAATATATCCCATAAGTAATGGATGACCCGTGGACTGAACACACTTAAGAGAAATTAGACTGTTTGGCCTTTGCTTTGGCCCTGTCCTGAGGAAGGGTGTGACCCTTACCTCCAGTAATGTCAGCAATAATTTCCTTCAAACCAGGCCCGAATAAGGTCTGCCCCTTGAAAGGAATGTTGAGTAATTTAGACTTCGAAGTCACGTCAGCTGACCAGGATTTAAGCCATAGCGCCCTACGCGCTTGGATGGCGAATCCGGAATTCTTAGCCGTTAGTTTAGTCAAATGAACAATGGCATCAGAAACAAATGAGTTAGCTAGCTTAAGTGTTCTAAGCTTGTCAATAATTTCAGTCAATGGAGCTGTATGGATGGCCTCTTCAAGGGCCTCAAACCAGAATACCGCCGCAGCAGTGACAGGCGCAATGCATGCAAGGGGCTGTAAAATAAAACCTTGTTGAATAAACATTTTCTTAAGGTAACCCTCCAATTTTTTATCCATTGGATCTGAAAAAGCACAACTGTCCTCAACCGGGATAGTAGTACGCTTTGCTAAAGTAGAAACTGCTCCCTCCACCTTAGGGACCGTCTGCCATAAGTCCCGTGTAGTGGCGTCTATTGGAAACATTTTTCTAAATATAGGAGGTGGGGAAAAAGGCACCCCCGGTCTATCCCACTCCTTGCTAATAATTTCTGTAAGCCTTTTAGGTATAGGAAAAACATCAGTACACACCGGTACCGCATAGTATTTATCCAGCCTACACAATTTCTCTGGTACTGCAACTGTGTTACAGTCATTCAGAGCAGCTAATACCTCCCCAAGCAACACACGGAGGTTCTCAAGCTTAAATTTAAAATTAGAAATCTCTGAATCAGGTTTCCCTGAATCAGAGATGTCACCCACAGACTGAAGCTCTCCGTCCTCATGATCTGCATATTGTGACGCAGTATCAGACATGGCCCTTACAGCATCTGCGCGCTCTGTATTTCTCCTAACCCCAGAGCAATCGCGCTTGCCTCTTAATTCAGGCAACCTGGATAATACCTCTGACATAGTATTATTCATGATTGCAGCCATGTCCTGCAAGGTAAACGCTATGGGCATCCCTGATGTAATTGGCGCCATATTAGCGTGCATCCCCTGAGCGGGAGGCGAAGGGTCTGACACTTGAGGAGAGTTAGTCGGCATAACTTCCCCCTCGTCAGAATCTTCTGGTGATATTTCTTTTATAGTTAAAGACTGATCTTTACTGTTTAAGGTGAAATCAATACATTTAGTACACATTCTCCTATGGGGCTCCACCATGGCTTTCAAACATAATGAACAAGTAGTTTCCTCTGTGTCAGACATGTTTAAACAGACTAGCAATGAGACTAGCAAGCTTGGAAAACACTTTAAACAAGTTTACAAGCAATATAAAAAACGTTACTGCACCTTTAAGAAACACAAATTGTCAAAATTTGAAATAACAGTGAAAAAAGGCAGTTACACTAACAAAATTTTTACAGTGTATGTAACAAGTTAGCAGAGCATTGCACCCACTTGCAAATGGATGATTAACCCCTTAATACCCAAAACTGAATAATAAAAAGACAAAAACGTTTTTTTTTGTTTGTTTGTTTTCAAACAGTCACAACAACTGCCACAGCTCTACTGTGGCGTTTTACCTCCCTCAAAAACGACTGAAGCCTTTTGAGCCCTCCAGAGATGTCCTGGATCATGCAGAGGGAAGCTGAATGTCTGTCAGAATTTTTAGCTGCACAGAAAAGCACTAAAAAAGGCCCCTCCCACTCATATTACAACAGTGGAAAGCCTAAGGAAACTGTTACTAGGCAAAATTCAAGCCAGCCATGTGGAAAAAAACTAGGCCCCAATAAGTTTTATCACCAAATACATATAAAAACGATTAAACATGCCAGCAAACGTTTTATATTACATTTTTATAAGAGTATGTATCTCTATTAATAAGCCTGATACCAGTCGCTATAACTGCATTTAAGGCTTTACTTACATTAGTTCTGTATCAGCAGCATTTTCTAGCAAATTCCATCCCTAGAAAAATATTAACTGCACATACCTTATTGCAGGAAAACCTGCACGCTATTCCCTCTCTGAAGTACCTCACTCCTCAGAATATGTGAGAACAGCCATGGATCTTAGTTACTTCTGCTAAAATCATAAAAAAGGCAGGCTCTTCTTCTAAATACTGCCTGAGATAAACAGTACACTCCGGCACCATTTAAAAATAACAAACTTTTGATTGAAGAATAAACTAAGTATAAAACACCACACTCCTCTTACGACCTCCATCTTCGTTGAGGCTTGCAAGAGAATGACTGGGTATGACAGGGGAGGAGCTATATAGCAGCTCTGCTGTGGGTGATCCTCTTGCAACTTCCTGTTGGGAAGGAGAATATCCCACAAGTAATGGATGATCCGTGGACTGGATACACTTAACAAGAGAAACTCTTGATTGAAGAACTGATACAAGCAAAGAGAATGACTAGGGATTGTGGGTAGGGGGGGGCAGTGCTATTTAACAGCTTTTGCTGTGGTGCTCTTTGCCGCCTCCTGTTGGTCAGGAATGATATTCCCAACAGTAATTAAGATGATCCTTGGACTCACCGTGTCATTAGAAAGAAATGAGCAGTGCCTTGAGAACCCTGCTGCAGGAACTAGGGTTTCTTCCTTACCTGGTTTAGGGGGTGATTAACTTCTCTATTGGTGTTTCATTTCGGATTGAATTGTCCTATTGGGTTCCGATCTGCTTAGGCAGTGCCTTTTCCCGATGTCTAGGTTGGCTGTGCATTTCTCTTCCCCTCTCCTTTGGGTAGAGCCCCTTGTCATTTGTTTGAGGAGACCCAGTCCTTAGGGGCCGTTTGTCTACAGATATCCTCACTTCTGATCCTATATACTGAGGATCTGGGGGATTGTTATACTGTCTTTTCTTTCGTACGGTTGCCCTGCTTGGGTGGTTCGGTTTGTTCTGTCGCCTGATAGGAGTTTTAGGATGCTCGTTCATTCGTCAATTCCTTGAGCCGTAGGGACCTCGGAGGTTGATCCAGAGTGGATCTTCAGAGATGGTCATATTTTCTCAAACAGATTAATTTCTAGGGTTTAAATTCTCTTTTGGGCCCTACCTTTGTTTTTTGGACTTGGTGGGTGTTTATCCTTGAGGCCCGCTGGGGCTGAGTGCTCAGTCACTGGGATATGTGTAAGATCAGTGTCCAAGACCCCATGGGGACATGGCAGTGATTGCATCACAATTTGTGCAAGGTCATTTTCAGATGAAGTAAACTTGTGGTTGTACCTCAAGAGTTATTGGTTTGGATTCGGCTCCTGGTTCCAGGTGTCCAGTTTTTAACCTAGTCCTTGTCTTCAACATGGCATTTTGGTTAATCTGTTTTTTCCAGATCTCAGACCTGGGATTTGTCCAGTAGCGGGTTTGGTTTCCTGATATTGGGAAAATCTTTGTTCCTACTGGGGCGGTTCTTATTTCTCTTTTACCTGAGAACTGTAAGTTTCCGGGGATTTCTCTGCGGGGCCAGCTGTAGTAGCCTGATGTTAGCTTAGCTGCCTAGAAAGCTGAAGTTTTGCAGTTTGCAACTTGAATGTGTGCTAGCAAGTGCTTAAGTCTTCCTGGGGTCTCTCTTTGTTGAGTGTACCTTCCCCATAGTTTCTAAAGGGTGAGTTAGTGCCTCTTCCTCTATTTCCTGAGGAATTTGTGGCTGGAGATTCATTATCTGATATCTGGACCTGGTTGTTACGAGGAATTTTTATTTTTCCTCGTCCTTTTGGACCTTGCCAGTCGCTTCAGTGCTCGGTCTGTTTGCTTGGAGTAGGGGTTAGGGAATCTGCCTGCTCTGTTTGGGCATCGACCACATATCATGAAGTGATCATGAGTGCTCCTTTAGGAGGGAGACCTTGCGGTGGAACCTTCCCTCAGTAGGTAGCTGGTTCTCCGTTCTTGTGGCTGTCCTGCCTTTCCTTGTTTTCTAGTATGGGGGGGGGGGGGGTTGACGTTTAGTCTGGCTGCCAATCAGATGGAAGCCTGCGGCTTTCGACTGGGGCGTAAAACAGATACTCTATTAGTTTTCCTGTTTCTGCTCCCGGGGTTTTCTTGTTTGACTTCGGGTGTTCAGTTTCTCAGTGCTAGATAGCACTCTGGGTAAGGTAGTTGGGTTCTACCTTTTGTCCGTCTAGGGCTTTACATTTGTTCCTTGGAATCCATGTAGGTGGTGGTCTGGATTTTTCCTTCCTTTGTTCTCCTCTGTCGCTAGGTTATTCTCTACGCGGCGTTGTCTCCTTACGGCCTTGTAGGGGCTTCTTCCTTTGTTTGCCCTTGATTTTTTGGGGTTTGTTTTCTGGAGGTCCTTCAGACTCCCTTACCTGATTCTTCTTTTCTTTTTTGGGGGAATGTAGTTGCTCTCTTGCCATGGGTCATGGAGAGGGTTTACTTTGCGGGCTCCGAGCCAGCGGGACTCGTCTCCTCAGAGGCTTTTGTGCTCAATAGAGTCCAGTGATTTCTTAGTGGTCTATCACGGATCTTTATGGTTCCAACTAGGGATGCAACGAAATTTCGGCAGCCAAAAATCATATTTTGGCTGAAAGAGCAGCAAAGAGGACGAAAATTGAGCTTCAACATGCCTCAGCACAAATCATATATAATATATGGTGTTATTAGCCAAGTAAATAAAGCTAAAATGCACTGCTTAATCGCATTAATAAAAAAAAAGTTAGTAAAGTAAGTAGTAAAGTATTAACATTTTTTAGGGATGCACCGAAAATTACTCTGCGCTTCCAGTTAATAGCTCTCACGCATGTCTTAATCATATCATACCCGGAGATGTTTGTCCTGCAGCCCTCACGCAGAACGTCTATCATAACGGTAGTGGTTGTTCAACCTAGAGCCCTCGCGCGCACCGTCATTCATAACGGGAGTAGTAGTTCATCCTAGAAGCCTCAGCACGCCTAACGTCTCCTAAGTGCGCTGTCGGCGCATAGTCACATGTCTGTACGTGTCACGTGTAGCAGAGGGTGTGCACACTGCCGTTTAATTTGGTAAGTAGTAACTTAGTTAGGAACTAGAATAGCTTGTATATTTACCGTAATTTAAGGTTATCTGCAAGAGGAGCAAAGTGCCTCTTCACAGTTCAGTCTATGGATGTAATGCACATGGGAATCAAAGCTCAGAAGTAACTGTAGCCCCATTTTCATTATGACAAACAAATAGGACTAATGTTACTTCTCAACTTTGATTCCCCTGTGCATTACATTTACATCCAAACTGATAGATTGAACTGTGAGGGGGGATCTTTGCTCCTCTTTTGACACAAATGGGGCTACTACTGTTACTAATGAGCTTTGATTCCCCTGTGCATTACAGTCAACCATACACTGATAGACTGAACTGTGAGGGACCTTTGCTTCTCTTGCAGACATTCTGGGCATAACTATTGATTTATTAATCTTTTTAATTGCAAAATGTAGAGCTGCAGATTCTCCTTGGTTTTCTACAAGATACACAGGTATTTCTCAAAGTTGTCACTTGTGAGGTCTTCTGAAGGCAGCATTGGATCATTCTGGGAAAAAACATAATTTATGTAAGAACTTACCTGATAAATTCATTTCTTTCATATTAGCAAGAGTCCATGAGCTAGTGACGTATGGGATATACATTCCTACCAGGAGGGGCAAAGTTTCCCAAACCTCAAAATGCCTATAAATACACCCCTCACCACACCCACAATTCAGTTTAACGAATAGCCAAGAAGTGGTTCCTAAACCTATCTTAGTACAAAAAAACGACCTTATCGGCACGAAAAATAAGATAAGGGGAATCACATTGCAGAGCTGAGAGTTCAGAGACTCTTCGAGCAGAAGAGATGAGCAGAAGAGATAGCAACAAGAAACAAAACTTTCCAAGATAACAACTTAAAGGGACACTGTTATCACAGATAGAGCATGCAATTTTAAGCAACTTTCTAATTTATTCTTCATTTTCTTGGTATTTTTATTTGAAATGCAAAAAACATAATTTATGTAAGAACTTACCTGATAAATTCATTTCTTTCATATTAGCAAGAGTCCATGAGCTAGTGACGTATGGGATATACATTCCTACCAGGAGGGGCAAAGTTTCCCAAACCTCAAAATGCCTATAAATACACCCCTCACCACACCCACAATTCAGTTTAACGAATAGCCAAGAAGTGGGGTGATAAAAAAGTGTGAAAGCATATAAAATAAGGAATTGGAATAATTGTGCTTTATACAAAAATCATAACCACCCCAAAAAAAGGGCGGGCCTCATGGACTCTTGCTAATATGAAAGAAATGAATTTATCAGGTAAGTTCTTACATAAATTATGTTTTCTTTCATGTAATTAGCAAGAGTCCATGAGCTAGTGACGTATGGGATAATGATTACCCAAGATGTGGATCTTTCCACGCAAGAGTCACTAGAGAGGGAGGGATAAAAATAAAGACAGCCAATTCCTGCTGAAAATAATCCACACCCAAAATAAAGTTTAATGAAAAACATAAGCAGAAGATTCAAACTGAAACCGCTGCCTGAAGTACTTTTCTACCAAAAACTGCTTCAGAAGAAGAAAATACATCAAAATGGTAGAATTTAGTAAAAGTATGCAAAGAGGACCAAGTTGCTGCTTTGCAAATCTGATCAATCGAAGCTTCATTCCTAAACGCCCAGGAAGTAGAAACTGACCTAGTAGAATGAGCTGTGATCCTCTGAGGCTGAGTTTTACCCGACTCAACATAGGCAAGATGAATTAAAGATTTCAACCAAGATGCCAAAGAAATGGCAGAAGCTTTCTGGCCTTTTCTAGAACCGGAAAAGATAACAAACTAGAAGTCTTTCGGAAAGACTTAGTAGCTTCAACATAATATTTCAAAGCTCTAACAACATCCAAAGAATGCAACGATTTCTCCTTAGAATTCTTAGGATTAGGACATAATGAAGGAACCACAATTTCTCTACTAATGTTGTTGGAATTCACAACTTTAGGTAAAAATTCAAAAGAAGTTCGCAACACCGCCTTATCCTGATGAAAAATCAGAAAAGGAGACTCACAAGAAAGAGCAGATAATTCAGAAACTCTTCTGGCAGAAGAGATTGCCAAAAGGAACAAAACTTTCCAAGAAAGTAATTTAATGTCCAATGAATGCATAGGTTCAAACGGAGGAGCTTGAAGAGCCCCCAGAACCAAATTCAAACTCCAAGGAGGAGAAATTGACTTAATGACAGGTTTTATACGAACCAAAGCTTGTACAAAACAATGAATATCAAGAAGAATAGCAATCTTTCTGTGAAAAACAGAAAGAGCAGAGATTTGACCTTTCAAGGAACTTGCGGACAAACCCTTATCTAAACCATCCTGAAGAAACTGTAAAATTCTCGGTATTATAAAAGAATCCCAAGAAAAATGATGAGATACCTTTAAATTTAAGGATTTAAAATCCTGATGGAAAAAAGGACCTTGCGACAGAAGGTCTGGTCTTAACGGAAGAGTCCACGGTTGGCAAGAGGCCACCCGGACAAGATCCGCATACCAAAACCTGTGAGGCCATGCCGGAGCTACCAGCAGAACAAACGAGCATTCCTTCAGAATCTTGGAGATTACTCTTGGAAGAAGAACTAGAGGCGGAAAGATATAGGCAGGATGATACTTCCAAGGAAGTGATAATGCATCCACTGCCTCCGCCTGAGGATCCCGGGATCTGGACAGATACCTGGGAAGTTTCTTGTTTAGATGAGACGCCATCAGATCTATTTCTGGAAGTTCCCACATTTGAACAATCTGAAGAAATACCTCTGGGTGAAGAGACCATTCGCCCGGATGCAACGTTTGGCGACTGAGATAATCCGCTTCCCAATTGTCTATACCTGGGATATGAACTGCAGAGATTAGACAGGAGCTGGATTCCGCCCAAACCAGAATTCGAGATACTTCTTTCATAGCCAGAGGACTGTGAGTCCCTCCTTGATGATTGATGTATGCCACAGTTGTGACATTGTCTGTCTGAAAACAAATGAACGATTCTCTCTTCAGAAGAGGCCAAAACTGAAGAGCTCTGAAAATTGCACGGAGTTCCAAAATATTGATCGGTAATCTCACCTCCTGAGATTCCCAAACTCCTTGTGCCGTCAGAGATCCCCACACTACTCCCCAACCTGTGAGACTTGCATCTGTTGAAATTACAGTCCAGGTCGGAAGCACAAAAGAAGCCCCCTGAATTAAACAATGGTGATCTGTCCACCACGTTAGAGAGTGTCGACAATCGGTTTTAAAGATATTAATTGAGATATCTTTGTGTAATCCTTGCACCATTGATTCAGCATACAGAGCTGAAGAGGTCGCATGTGAAAACGAGCAAAGGGGATCGCGTCCGATGCAGCAGTCATAAGACCTAGAATTTCCATGCATAAGGCTACCGAAGGGAATGATTGTGACTGAAGATTTCGACAAGCTGAAATCAATTTTAGACGTCTCTTGTCTGTCAAAGACAGAGTCATGGACACTGAATCTATCTGGAAACCCAGAAAGGTTACCCTTGTCTGAGGAATCAATGAACTTTTTGGTAAATTGATCCTCCAACCATGATTTTGAAGAAACAACACAAGTCGATTCGTATAAGATTCTGCTAAATGTAAAGACTGAGCAAGTACCAAGATATCGTCCAAATAAGGAAATGCCACAATACCCTGTTCTCTGATTATAGACAGAAGGGCACCGAGAACCTTTGTAAAAATTCTTGGAGCTGTAGCTAGGCCAAACGGCAGAGCCACAAACTGGTAATGCTTGTCCAGAAAAGAGAATCTCAGGAACTGATAATGATCTGGATGAATCGGAATATGCAGATATGCATCCTGTAAATCTATTGTGGACATATAATGCCCTTGCTGAACAAAAGGCAAGATAGTCCTTACAGTTACCATTTTGAACGTTGGTATCCTTACATAACGATTCAATATTTTTAGATCCAGAACTGGTCTGAAGGAATTCTCCTTCTTTGGTACAATGAAGAGATTTGAATAAAACCCCATCCCCTGTTCCGAAACTGGAACTGGCATAATTACTCCAGCCAACTCTAGATCTGAAACACAATTCAGAAATGCTTGAGCTTTCACTGGATTTACTGGGACACGGGAAAGAAAAAATCTCTTTGCAGGAGGTCTCATCTTGAAACCAATTCTGTACCCTTCTGAAACAATATTCTGAATCCAAAGATTGTGAACAGAATTGATCCAAATTTCTTTGAAAAAACGTAACCTGCCCCCTACCAGCTGAGCTGGAATGAGGGCCGCACCTTCATGTGGACTTAGAAGCAGGCTTTGCCTTTCTAGAAGGCTTGGATTTATTCCAGACTGGAGATGGTTTCCAAACTGAAACTGCTCCTGAGGATGAAGGATCAGGCTTTTGTTCTTTGTTGAAACGAAAGGAACGAAAACGATTATTAGCCCTGTTTTTACCCTTAGATTTTTTATCCTGTGGTAAAAAAGTTCCTTTCCCACCAGTAACAGTTGAGATAATAGAATCCAACTGAGAACCAAATAATTTGTTACCCTGGAAAGAAATGGAAAGTAGAGTTGATTTAGAAGCCATATCAGCATTCCAAGTCTTAAGCCATAAAGCTCTTCTAGCTAAAATAGCTAGAGACATAAACCTGACATCAACTCTGATATCAAAAATGGCATCACAGATAAAATTATTAGCATGCTGAAGAAGAATAATATTATGAGAATCATGATCCGTTACTTGTTGCGCTAGTTTCCAACCAAAAAGTTGAAGCTGCAGCAACATCAGCCAATGATATAGCAGGTCTAAGAAGATTACCTGAACACAGATAAACTTTTCTTAGAAAGGATTCAATTTTCCTATCTAAAGGATCCTTAAACGAAGTACCATCTGACGTAGAAATAGTAGTACGTTTAGCAAGGGTAGAAATAGCCCCATCAACTCTAGGGATTTTGTCCCAAAATTCTAATCTGTCAGACGGCACAGGATATAATTGCTTAAAACGTTTAGAAGGAGTAAATTAATTACCCAATTTATCCCATTCTTTAGAAATTACTTCAGAAATAGCATTAGGAACAGGAAAAACTTCTGGAATAACCACAGGAGATTTAAATACCTTATCTAAACGTTTAGAATTAGTATCAAGAGGACCAGAATCCTCTATTTCTAAAGCAATTAGTACTTCTTTAAGTAAAGAACGAATAAATTCCATTTTAAATAAATATGAAGATTTATCAGCATCAATCTCTGAGACAGAATCCTCTGAACCAGAAGAGTCATCAGAATCAGAATGATGATGTTCATTTAAAAATTCATCTGTAGGGAGAGAAGTTTTAAAAGATTTTTTATGTTTTCTAGAAGGAGAAATAACAGACATAGCCTTCTTGATGGATTCAGAAACAAAATCTCTTATGTTATCAGGAACATTCTGCACCTTAGATGTTGAAGGAACTGCAACAGGCAATGGTACATTACTAAAGGAAATATTATCTGCTTTAACAAGTTTGTCATGACAATTAATACAAACAACAGCCGGAGGAATAGCTACCAAAAGTTTACAGCAAATACACTTAGCTTTGGTAGTTCCAGCACTAGACAGCAATTTTCCTGAAGTATCTTCTGACTCAGATGCAACGTGAGACATCTTGCAATATGTAAGAGAAAAAACAACATATAAAGCAAAATTGATCAAATTCCTTAAATGACAGTTTCAGGAATGGGAAAAAATGCCATAGAACAAGCTTCTAGCAACCAGAAGCAATGAAAAATGAGACTTAAATAATGTGGAGACAAAAGAGACGCCCATATTTTTTAGCGCCAAATAAGACGCCCACATTATTTGGCGCCTAAATGCTTTTGGCGCCAAAAATGACGCCACATCCGGAACGCCGACATTTTTGGCGCAAAAGAACGTCAAAAAATGACGCAACTTCCGGCGACACGTATGACGCCGGAAACAGAAAAGATTTTTTGCGCCAAAAAAATCTGCGCCAAGAATGACGCAATAAAATGAAGCATTTTCAGCCCCCGCGAGCCTAACAGCCCACAGGGAAAAAAAGTCAAATTTTTAAGGTAAGAAAAAATGTTTGATTCAAATGCATTATCCCAAATATGAAACTGACTGTCTGAAAATAAGGAATGTTGAACATTCTGAGTCAAGGCAAATAAATGTTTGAATACATATATTTAGAACTTTATAAACAAAGTGCCCAACCATAGCTTAGAGTGTCACAGAAAATAAGATTTACTTACCCCAGGACACTCATCTACATGTTTGTAGAAAGCCAAACCAGTACTGAAACGAGAATCAGCAGAGGTAATGGTATATATAAGAGTATATCGTCGATCTGAAAAGGGAGGTAAGAGATGAATCTCTACGACCGATAACAGAGAACCTATGAAATAGACCCCGTAGAAGGAGATCACTGCATTCAAATAGGCAATACTCTCCTCACATCCCTCTGACATTCACTGCACGCTGAGAGGAAAACCGGGCTCCAACTTGCTGCGGAGCGCATATCAACGTAGAATCTAGCACAAACTTACTTCACCACCTCCATAGGAGGCAAAGTTTGTAAAACTGAATTGTGGGTGTGGTGAGGGGTGTATTTATAGGCATTTTGAGGTTTGGGAAACTTTGCCCCTCCTGGTAGGAATGTATATCCCATACGTCACTAGCTCATGGACTCTTGCTAATTACATGAAAGAAATTTATAATTTTACCCAGAATGATCCAATGCTGCCTTCAGAAGACCTCACAAGTGACAACTTTGAGAAATGTCTATGTATCTTGTAGATTGCAATCACAAAGTTTAATAAAACAATAATTTTATAGTTATGCTAGAAATGACTAACTAAAAATATTGTAAAATGTAAATTGGACTAATTAAACAAAACCTATGTCTTTCTACATCCCAGTGGCACAGATATAAGCAAATGGTTTGGGGGCACTGTTGTTAATGGGCAAATACATGGGCAGAATGAAGATTCTGTGTAACATATGCAATGGTCGCCATAAGTTTAGTTGCAACAAACAGCAGCTTTGGAAGCACCTATATACACTATTCACAGCCCTCTGTATATAGTCAATAGAAAGCATGTTTTATACACACAGCTACCTCGTGTATTGTGCTGTCTCAATAGTATATACACTATACAGGTTGCCGTGTGTGTACAATATGCTGTCCCTATACACTATACAGATAGAGCTGTGTATACACTGCTGTAACTGTACACCAGACATCCTCAAACTTGGCCCTCCAGAGGTTTTGGAACTACGTTTCCCATGATGCTCAGCCAGCATAACCGCTGGCTGAGCATCATGGGAAATGTAGTTCCAAAACCTCTGGAGGGCCAAGTTTGAGGATGTCTGCTATACACTATGCAGAACTGTGTGTATACACTGTGCTGAGCTGTGTGTATACACTGTGCTGTCATACACTATGCAGAGTTGTGCTGTCCCTATACACGGAGATATGTATATCGTGCTTTCCCTGCATGAGTATATGTTGTATCAGGATACATATAAATAAAATATACATATAAAAGGACACAAAATTGTAGAAAAAAAGTCAAATATTTTAAAACCATTATAGAAAAAAAAAAGTCGTCATTTTCGGTTTAGAATTTTCATTTCGGTGCATCCCTAGTTCTAACTGATGGACAGTTACTTGGTCCTCTTCCATTTTTTTGTTCTGCTTCTGTTGAAGCAGTTTTTTTATCAGGAATTTGGGTTATAGCAGGCTGGTGCCCTCAGTATAGGCCACCTTTTTGTACCCGCCCATTTTGCATTCAGTGTCCTCTATAGCTTGGGTATTTATTTTCCTAAAGTAATGAATGCAGCTGTGGACTCTGCCCATTTATGAAGAAAAACTTAAATTATGCTTACCAGATAATTTTCTTCCGACGGGGAGAGTCCACAGCTCCCAGTCCATGTTTTTTTCTATGGGGTGCCCTTAGTTTCTTTTTATTTGTTCTTCTGGCACCTTTTTTCACCCCGATATTTCTCCTACTGTTCCTTGTTCCCTTGGCAGAATGACTGGGGGATGAGGGGAGGTATTTAAGCCTTTGGCTGGGGTGTTTTTGCCTCCTCCTGGTGGCCAGGTTCTGTATTTCCCAAAAGTAATTAATGCAGCTGTAAACTCTCCCCGTCAGAAGAAAAGAAAATGATCTGGTAAGCATAATTTAAGTTTTATAGTTGGGAAACTGACTCCTCCTGGTAGGAATGTACAGTATATTCCATACGCAACAGCTCGTGGACTCTCACCACCTATATGAAAGAAATACAGTTTTAATACATATAATATTCTTTCCACTTTACTTCTATTCTCTAGGTATCCTTTGTTAAAAGGAGTGGTGAGCTCAGGAGATTGCACATCTAGCATTCTATGGCTGCAGTGTTTCCACTTACGTAAACAGTGCTTGACAAACCCTTGTTTGGAGACTCCAAGATACTCAAAGGTACCCTGCACTTCCTTATACCAACTGCAGAACCTAAAAATGTAACCTGGTGTGGCTGGATTGTTTTGATGCAGTGCTGCTGGGACCTACAAGGCAATCCTGCTGACTGCAGCCACATTCACTGGAAATTGCATTTTTGGTTATTTTTATTTTTTTTATTTTTATTTTTGGTAAAATTATTTTGTAGCATATTTCAAAATTGTTGCCAACCTAGAGCTGCTGTTTGAGTTCATTACTTGACTTACTGTTTTGCATATAATAGTTTTCTAGGACTATACTTTATTTTAAAAATTGGTTAAAAAAAAAAAAACAAAAAAAAACGTTTAAATCTGATTCTGTTACACAGAACTAAATAAAGAATACTAGCGATGCACCAAAATTTGGGCCGCTGAAAATGTGCAATTCCAATTTCGTCCCAAAGAGGACCAAAATTACTAAAAATGTACAGCCCTCCCCTGTTCTATTGAGTTACATGTCTATCATTAGCATAAGGTGAGTAGCACAGCACTGGCATGGTACACAGAGCACACACTTAAGTACTGTGACAATGATATTTAAAACCAGCAGTGCCTTTTTTTTCAGGAGGAAACCCAAGTTCTGAATACAGTATTCAAAGGAGGATAAGTAACATGTTTATAAACACTTGATATTATCAGACAGCCCTAAGTACACACAGTGAATATGTATAAGCCTTATATACAGTGCTCATACATCAGCCTCTTGTGAGTAGACATTCTATTCATCTGAGGCAAATATGCGTGCACACTATATATGCATAAGCCCCAAGCTCACACACAGTTGGTACAAATTAGCACCCACCAGACAGTGTATACAAAAAAGCACAGTAACTTTCTATAACCACCTTGCACGTAAGGTCGTAGCCAAGCCCGCTGGTCCTGGTGATAGGCAGCCTACATTTGGGGCTCCGGACATATAATCTGACGGGTCAGTGTCAGAACCAAACCAAGAACTAGGCGGAGATACTATGAGAGACGATCAGGTGCAGCCATGCCCATCGCACGGATAACTACACCCAAAAACAAAACATGTTCACCTCGTATTGTTGTCTGGCTATAACCATGCTCTCCCTTGTAGGGCTCCACCAGTTTCACTGCAGATCATGCCCTACGGTACAAGTGACCACGCCCATTTGTTGGAGCTTTCCCGCCTACAAGCTCTCTCAGCTACACACACAATGTAGTTAAAAAAATAATAATTTTATTTCGGTTTTCAACCAGGGGCATCCTGAATTTTCATTTCGGTGCATCCCTAGTTACAATCATAGGAATTTTTGTGTTGCACAGCTTCCAGGTCCTGCAGTGTCAATATGCATGGGAACCCTGTACTCTGCTTCCTACTGTTAGCAAAAGGGGGCTGGATCTGCCACTTTTTGTGCTATATCTGCTTCCTGCAGTGTCAGAGCAAACAGACTTTAGGATAAAGCTGCAACTCCTGTCTTCTCTAGCTGCCTTACAGTTACTTCCTCCCGCACTTCTACCAGCTGTTTCTCCTCCACAGAACAGAAGATCTAGCTACTTTTTAACCTCTTACTACCAGAGAAAACTACTGTGCAGTGCACTACAGCCCTTTCTGGCAACCATTGGGTTAAGTGCTCTCCCTTCTAGCTAACAGACTATAGGTTGTATAGTCATTCTGTAAGTGTAATGCTGGTGATATATAAATGTATACCACCTAAAGCAAGGCAATGACCGGCAAGGCTGCACTGATCATTTTTAAATTTACAATGG